>NW_006768806.1:310808-330039 GCF_000204055.1 Melampsora larici-populina 98AG31
GTGAAAACCAAAAAAAGAAAATCAGGAGAAGAAGAAGGCAGAAATGATGATTTAGGTAGTGACTTGACTGAAGTAGAAGAGGACAACAAGAATGAGGAAAATGAAGAAGAGGAAGGAGGAGATTTAAAAGAAGCAGAAGAAGGAAATGGAGGAAACAGGGGAGGTGAAGGGATACCATCTCTTTAGGTAAGCATAACCAAATAAAATTATTCTCCAAAATCTCCCACATCAGAATTTCTCTTGTATCATTCCCAAACTTTTTCGCAACAAACAAAAAAAAGAAAAGAAAAGACTTGATAAGGGCATATCCTGGAGAAATCAAACCGTAGAAAGGAAGATAAAAAATGACTAACCAGAAAGAAAAACTGCAACCACACGGGTGGAACAGATCTCCAAAAGACTGAAACCACATGGGTGGATCAGATGTCCTGAAGTCCAGAAAAAGCAACATCTATGTCCTGAAGTCCAGAAAAGGCAACACCTAGAAAAATACTGAAGCCACACAGGTGGGTCAGATGTCCTGAAGTCCTTGAAGTCTAAAGTCCTGAAGTCCTATAGTCAAAAGTCCTAGAATGTCGTGATAAAAAGATTCGTGATTAAAGTAAACACAGAAAGAGATAAAATAGCAAGAATAGTGCTAATGTGTCGTGTGATCTTGTGTGTTGTGTTGTGTCCATACAGGCAACAAAGCAGAGTTTGTAAATGAAAACACGCATATTGATTGAGAACACAAACAATACGTAGCCAAATTGATGAAACTTTATGAAAAAGGCAAAACCGGAAAATTTCAAATGTTAGAGAGTGCATAGGAGAAGTGGTGTGAAAAAGTAAAGTCAAGACCAAGACCAATAGAAATGCTAAACTGTTCCAGTGAGGAAGAAGAGGTAGATCAAACCACTTTGAAAAGGAAAGGAAAGGAACAGGCGACTGAAAAGCCAGCAAAGATAGGAAAGACAATGGCACAAGGAGTGACTCTCACTCACAGACTTATAGATCTTTCACCTTATTGGGATGGAAGGATGACAGCGTGTTTTGGATATGTTCCCTTAACAATATTTGTACCAGCCTGGTCACTGGCAGACAAAACACACATGTCGAATCGGAGGAAACAAAACTCGTCCTGTTCAGATATCATTTTGTATGTTGGTCTTTGAGTGCCAAATGAGTGGAGACAGAGCTTCTTAATGTGGTCAACATTGTTCAAATTGTATCTTCAATATTGGAGAGTAAAATATCATCGTGAAGATATAACACTACAACTGGAAGAACATTACAAGATAATGTTAGCAATCAAGGCAAAGTATAACAATGCCTGGGGCCCAGTGCTTTGATATGATATAACTCACCGCACAAATGTCTTCAGTCACACGCTAGCAGACGGATCATTGTTGGATGTAGGAGTGAGAAACAACATCTTAGTTGAGCAAGCAATAACTGACTCCAAGGCAAACAGAGATCACAGGTACTTTGACAATCCGTACATAGTAGGAGGAGCTTTAGAGCACATCAATCCGTGGACAGGCAGGAATCAAGTTGGTTGGGATTTACTGTCTAACGGAGATGAACAAATCACAGCGGTAACAGGTGGTAGGATGCTATCAGATTTAGCATCAAATAGTAGTAACAAGGTTCATCAGCAATCTAATCATCACTCAAGTTACAATAGAATGGGACAATCTTCTCACCAGAACTATAGCCATGATCATAACAAATTTCACAATCAAGGTGCAATGAACCATGGATCAAACAGACAAAGAAGAGGCAGGAGAGGAAGAGGAAACAGTAGAGGAAATGGAATTAGAGGAGGTGGAACTCAAGTTGCAACAAACCCAGCCCCAATGATGGTTATCAATGGGGTTGTAGTGCCTAAGTACAGACCAGGAGCCTTTGAGGCGTTGAAAGCAGCAAGGCAAGCCAGAGGTAGCAGTAATGGAACAGGAACAAATCCGTGAGTATAATGAAGAGTTGCATTAGAAATCAATTTCTCTACCTTGTTTTGTCTCGTCCACCCTCCAACCATGTTTATTATGACACTCTGAGAAATTTCAAGAGTCCCTGGGGCAGAAATAAACTAGAAATGAATGATGTGATGAAAACATTTTTTGTGACACAAAACAAAATGTGAGAGTGAGAAACTGAGACCCTTGCCCTCGACTGTTTGTAGGGAGATTGTGAGACAAAAGAACAACAAAATGCCACAAGATGGGAAGAAGTTGAACTCACCGTCCCAGAGAGAAGTGCCAAATGAACCACTTCCGCCTGAAGCACCAATAGTTGGAGAGCAGCCAGAAGAGCCCAGACCAAGTTCAACAAGGTCGAATGGAAGATGGCCATCAAAGGCTAGGTGCAAAATGAATATAAAAGAATGGAGAGAACTGGCAAGAAGTTGTGGAGTAGAAAAAGAGGTCAAGGAAGTAATAAAAGGGTTGGTGTCAGGTTTCACACAAGGAATACCTGAACATTATTTGAATGGCAAGAGGTGGTGGACACCAGACAATCACAGTTCAGCATCAGCAGTCGAGGAGAAAATAATGAGGAATTTGTACAAAGAAAGAGCCACAGGGAGAGTGTTTGGCCCATTCACCCACAAAGAGATGTACGTGAAGTGGGGCTTTTTCCAGACAAACCCAATGGGCAGCGTGATAAACAATGACGGATCCCTCCGAATGATCAACAACCTCTTGTATCCAGTAGATGATGAAGAAGTTCCTTCAGTAAACTCAATGGTGGATAAACATGAATTTGATACAACTTGGGACGATTTCCACGTGGTGACAACTTACTTCAGAACACTTTGACAAAATCATATTGTTAGCCATCTATGATTGGGAGAAGGCTTATAGACAAGCCGAAACTAAAGAGGAAGAGTGGAGTTACTTAGTGATAAAAGACTTCCAAAATAGAATATGGATAGACATAGCAGTCCCATTTGGCGGAGTAGCTGGGTGCGGGACATTTGGGAAAGTAGCAGACGCATGGCAGTTGACAATCCAAAAACAATTGAAGATTGACCAAATTCTCAGATGGGTAGACGACAATATGATACTGAAGCTAGAAAGAGACAGCCTAAAAATCAAAGATGTAGTCAGAGTTAGTACACAGATGGGAGTAAAAACTAATCAGGAAAAGCTTAGAGAGTTCGCTGAAGAACAAAAATATTTAGGATTCATTTTCAATGGAGTAGACAAAACGGTAAGGTTACCTGATGAAAAGTTGGCTGAACAGTTGGAAGCTGTAAATAAGATGCTTAAAGAGGATGGCCCGTGGGGCTTAAAGCTTAAAGGAAGCGGACTCCACCATAGGAAAAATCACACACCTCATGTATATCGTACCACATATGAAACCCTATATGAGGGGTTTATATGTATGGTTGAATCCTTGGCAGAAAACAAACCCTAAAAGATTCCTGTCAAGAGCAGCATAGATGGACCTAGAAAGTTGGAGCAAAGCACTATCAACGTTTGAACCAAGAAGGATTGTTCCAGCGGTCGAACCAGAGCCAGTAGGATGGGTGGGAGATGCGAGTGGAGTTGGAATCGGAGTCATATTAGACTTTGGATGGACCAGGTACAAGCTGAAAGAAGATTGGCAGACGAGAGGATTGGCAGGAGACAAAACATGTTGCGATATTGCCTGGGCCAAAACGGGGGCGATAAGGTTGGGCTTGTTGATGTTAGAGGTTTTGACGGACGTGAGGGGTAGAAAGTTTTGGGTGAAGACAGACAATACTACTACAGAATCGACCATCAACAAAAGACAATCAAAAAGTGAACAAGTCAAAGAAGAGTGGAAAAAGATCCAACACTTACTACTCCGACTACAGTGTGACATTACAGAAGAGAGGGTAAATTCAGGAGATAAAAATGCAGACAGACTATTGAGAGGATTAGACAATTAAGAGGAGCAGCTAGGACCACGGTTGGAAATCAAACTACCAGCAGATCCCGAACTCCTCTTAGAAGAAATATGATATCCCCAAAAACAGAGAAGAAAATTAGCTTATTCCTACAAGACACAAAAGGTGAAATCAAGTGGAGGAGCAATAACGTACAAACTCATATGTTATCAGGAGGATGGGCAGAAGCAACTTTGATTAATTATAATAGTGAGGTATCAAAGTTGATAAAATCTTCATTAGAAAAAGGCTATAAGAGACAGGATCTATTGCCAGTATCAGTTAGTTTATTGTATGAATTTGTAACATGGTCTGGAAAGAAATTAGAAGCAGATGGAAAATCAGAAGTACGAGGAGACAAATCAGCAACAACACTGCAAACATTATTCAACTTCCCCAAGTGGGCAGGAAAAAATGATTGGGAGTATGATTTGTCATAAAATGATCTATCACTCCATACCTGAGCCATAACACCCACACTACATATGTGTAGCAGGCCCAGTGAATATGTGGTTATCATGTACATACAGTTCTGCTCAGTTATCTGCTCATCAGGATAAGTTATTCATATGTAATACATTCTGTAACTTTTTTGAGATTGAAAAAAGCATTCAAAAGATTGACTACATACACTGACTCAATGTTTTGGTGTGTTCTCATCAACTCAACTGCATGTAACACCCTTTCTGTTACTAAGAAATAGCTTCAACAATATTGCTTGAGCAGCTACAGAATTATATGTAGTGAATTTTTGGGACAATTTTTTCAAAGTCAAAAAAGTTACATGTGGTATAACATGTGATCTATTTATTCTGATGGGCCAAAAACTGAGCAGACCTGTATGTACATGATAGACAACTATTGACTTAGCTTGCTGCACATATGTAGTGTGGGTGAAATGGCTCAGGTGCGCAGTATGAGATTCTTTTATGACAAACTGTACTATTAATCATTTTCCTCTTCCAAATTGGGGAAGTTGAATGATGTTTACAGTGAAATTGAAGTAGAAACGTTCAAGAAATATCTCACGGGAATTAAATGCTGGCATTTGTTTCACAACGAAGAATATCCCAAGTATGATGTGTTAAAATTCTCGGTGTTATTGAAGTCGTCCAAAATCGCAGAGGCGGCAATACAAGAATCAGAGAAGGAACAGAAAAAACCAATATTACTGTGTCACTTAGCTCAGTTGTTAAGAGAGGTATCAAAAGGAGGAAGGAGAGAACAAATGGCGTTAACAATCACGTTAACGGCATTTTGGGGTATGGCACAGCTAGGAGAATTAGTATCAGACAACAAGAGTAAGAGATTGATACAGAGGAAAGACTTACTTTGGACACCGGAAGAGAATAAAGTAATGATAGCAATCTTCAATGCAAAGACGGCAAAACCAGGACAAGTTCAGTATATCAAGCTAAAGAGGCAGAATTCATATCTGGATCCAACAGCTGCAATAGAAAGGGTGATGGTCAATAATAAAACTGGACCAAAAGACCCATTGTTCTCCTATTTAGAAGAAAACAGGACAAGAAGCACCATATCGAAATCAAAACTTATGGCAATATTTAGGAGAGTGCGGGAAGCTAATAAAGAGGAAACTAAGCTTTCAGGTCACTCGTTCCGAGTAGGTTGTGCTAACTTAAGGTTGAATGAAAAGAAGCTGATTGAGGAGATTACGACAGTAGGTTGATGGCAGTCAAAGGCATATCAACTGTACCTAAGAAAATATAGTAAACAAGAGAAGAGAGAGACAAAAGAAATCTGGAAAATGTTTGAATTTGAAGACTGGCAGAAAGAGTGAGTTAAGTTAAATAAGAATGATAATGAGAAGTAAAAGCTGACCGAAGCGTTGTGTTAATAGTTGATACGGTAAAGAGGGAAGATGGCGGGAAGAGGGTTTGGTGAATTTAAAAAGGATGTTTGTGTTGGGGATGTGACGGGGTGAAGGGAGATAGGAATACCAGATGAAATAAAGTTTGCTCAATTAAACTAAGTGGTGTATGAACGGCAGATCTTCTACGTGAGATCAACACATACAGGCATGGACTGATGTTGTGTTTGGGATTTCAACAAGCTCAGGACAACACCCATCCAGAGATTGGGAGGTAGAAAACCCTTTCTTGGACAGGCAGTCCCTGGCCTATGCCCCCCCCACACACCAGGTCTAAACCTGAATAAGGTGAAGACCTGAATCAGTGATTGCTTGAACAAGAAAGGAAAGAGAAATATATTTACAAGACAAAAAGTTTACAAATGAGAAATGAAAATATATATTGATAAGTGAGAACTGAACACGCCACACACACAAAGATGGATTGACAAGGGTGGCCAAAGGCACGACGTCACCCAAGAGTTCCATCAAGACACGTGACATAGTGTATGAGTGCGAAGTGATCAGGGCCAGGACAATACCCGGCCCTGTGAGAGAGAGGCTAGGCAAACTGTGAAAATCTCTTCATCACAGTTTGACACGCCACACACCACTCATACATCTCAGATTTGAATCATCAAATCTTTTGCTAAACACTTCCCAAAAAGAAATAAAGTCATTTCATTTTGAAACCTGTCCCACCCGCCCTACAGATAGGGGCAGGAGATATGAGCAAGATAATATACAGGAAGTATAATGGGTGTCAGTCAGGAAACAAAACAAGTACAACAACAGCAACAAGAATTACATAAATTCAAGACTGAGGAAATGAATCGAGATGAAAACAAAGAAAAATAAGATGCACAGTAAATAGATGGAATTGGCCATAAAAATTGGAGATCTCATCAAATGAAGGAAATGGTTCCATGGGCCACCCACCCACCCCCGCCCACGAAAACCCTTTCTCGGACAGGCAGTCCCCGGCCTACAGCCCCCCCACACACCAGGTCTAAACCTGAATAAGGTGAAGACCTAAATCAGTGATTGCTTGAACAAGAAAGGAAAGAGAAATTTATTCACAAGACAAAAAGTTTACAAATGAGAAATGAAAATATATATTGATAAGTGAGAACTGAACACGTCACACACACAAAGATGGACTTGTTGACACAAAGGAAAAGAAACCAGTACATTTCATAATTCATATTTAAATTGTACCTGGTCTCAAAAGGTCAAAAGAAAGAGATCCAATAAATATAACTCCTGAATCCTATTATATCATCATATCCGATCGTTGCCAAAACAAAGGATCAAAGAGCTCAAAAAGCAAAAAGTTGAAAATCAAATTAATCTTGCACTGAGATAAGACAATAAATCAAGGAGCAAATAAGCAGAAAATAGATGGCGGCTAAAAAAGAATTCTAAGTCATGTGGTACTGTGTGGAGTACAAGCAAGTTGCTCAAAAACAGGTGCAAGTAAATTTTGAACTAATTTTCCGATTGCACCTTTAATCAATGGAAATCCCTCATATCGATTGTCTTGAGTATCTCTTGCCTGTAAAGGAACATTTTATAATTTTGTTTGGTCAATTTCTTTGAATATCTTTTGGGAGTTGCAAAAAGAAGGACAAAAAATGACTCAACTTGTTGAAGTATCCAACAAGCTGCGCCGTTCTCTACTACGTTTCTCAAATCAGTTAAATCTGCATTCCAATGACCAAGTTTACCGTCATTTCTTCCAAATTCAACCTATTGAAAAAAACGGGAATCATCAGGATAGTTCAAAGATAAACAATAACATTTATTCGGTCAAGAAAAAGAAATTCGACTGACTGGGTCTAAGAAAATCCAGACGACCAATGATAATTATAATTATAAGTTATTGGTAAGTCATGGTCTCAAGAAAGCAGAATTCAAAAGATAAACAAGAACATCTACTAACATGCAAGTAAAGTCTCAGTAAGTGTAGCCAATTGCTCAACAACCTAGATCAACCAAACTGATCAGTTCACATTCTTGATGACATGAAAGAAACTTAGAAGACTAAATTCACCGTCAAAGGTTCTCGACGATACCAATATCCATCTTTACTAGGTGGTAATTTACCATGACCTTGTGAATAGGTTCCATTAGGATGTTCGATTATACCAAAGAAGGTTTGAATGGATTCTACATCAGGTGGTCCTGCGTTTCCATGAATGTCGGCTGATGCCATCGTATTGGTAATGAATGCTCCTGCAATGTAAGCATGTGCTCTAGAAAACGAGAACCAAGATAATCAATTATGAGTTTTGTGGCGTGATAGTTGAAATTACAACTCTGGATGACTGACTGTTGACCTATAGCCTGCGAGTGAAGATGGTGCGATGATGAGTAAATTTTCTAGCGTCCTGTTTCAAAGGCTTCAATTATAAAATGCTTACCCATTGACATTGTGGGTTATTGTTACGGCAATCATTGTACTACAATATATATCACAGCAACTTCAGTTATCAAACTCAAAACTCCACTTGTAGAATTTGATCAAATAAAAAATTCCGCTCACCTGCATGAAACGAGCTTCACCCCAAAACTTGGCGGTCATCAGACCATCGTATTTATCAACTAAATAATACCAAGCGAAGATTAGAAACATGAAAAACTGGAAAGGTAGAGTCGGATGAAATACTCTTACTTGCAAGTTGTTTATGTTGCTTCCAATGATCGCTATCGAAATGATTAGTATCACCGTTGGCCCAGTATCCATCCACACGAGACATAGATCCATCAACTTCAAATTTATTATGAGATTCTTTGGAAAAGAAACCAGGTGCGGTCCCAAATAAAGGAGTTAATAGTCCATCAGTTCTAGAATCTGTTTGTCCGATGGAAGTCGTGAGTCTATCATCAAAAATCGGTAATCAGAAAAAACTTTCTTGCGAATAACAGTTAGGATGATAAAAGAACACTAACGTGGTGAGATCAAAAGACGCGATGAAACCAAGTGCTACAATGACTGCTGCAATATCAGGCCCAAATCCCAACATCTCCTCCATTCCAGATATCATGTCAACCACGGTTGCAATACCATTGCGAGGAATCTATGGAAGACAGATTCAAAAGATTAAAATCTAGGATTAAAGTCGCAGTCAATTATATCTGACTTACATATCCATAATTGGCCATTATGTTCATACCCGGACAACCGCCTAGAAGATTCAATTATCTTTAACATAGAAAACATTCAAGGTTGAACAACTTATGGCTGCATACCTCTCTGATCATCGGGTCCAGGGGCCTAATTGGCGGGAATAAGATCAGTTGTTATTTTCAGGAAAGGCGCACACCTTCTCATCTATGAACATTTCACCCACTATGAAAGGATGATCAGCATCCGGAATTCGTTTCCTCCCGACAGATGCCACAAGCGGAAGATCAATAGTGGCTATAAAGGATGAATTAATTTAGGATATCAAAATCAAGAGATATAATTGTAAGATCTAATTGAAGTTTATCTTACTAGGTATCGCACTAAGTAAACCTTCTAAATCAAAAAGACTTCTTGATTGAAGATTAAGTAGATGCTCAACATCAGAAGCTGAAATGTTAGCTATATTTAAAGTACGCTCTTTGATACCAGCCTATTTGTTGCGTATGTGAATTTTGGTCACTTCCTTGACTCCTCAATATCAACGTCTTCAATAAATTGGTGACTTACAAGATGAGGCATAGCACTCGCGTGTTGAAGGAGCGAGGCAAGAAGTAGCAGTGACGATCGCATCGCAAGTAATGGATCGGGGTTGATAATTAAAAAGAATGTGTGAAAGGTTTTGTGCGTAAGATGATGAAGTCGCTGAACGTCAACGAGGATATATTGTTCTCTAGCTTGCCAAACGATTCAAGTCGAAACTTGCTCTTATATACACGAACTGCCAACCAACTAAGGGGAACAAGGATTGAGCCTCAAAGCTCTGAACGATCAGAAACCGATTGAGAAGGGTCGATGTTCTGTAGCAATTGAAAGATGAGGTCAATGCTTCGTGGGTAATATCAGTGCGACTTTTGGTTGTGTTGATGATCGTCACTACATCCAACATACAAGGCAAAACTTAAGAACAAATGAAGCATTTATTTGATCTCATATTGGCATGGGGTATTGAGCCGATCAGTAAATGAAGGCCGGAAGTGAGATGGATTGCTTGGCGGATATATATCATAGGTACATGTTCAAAGGGAGCTTCGAAGCTTGAGCAATTTCCTTTTCCGCGAGATGGTTAAAGTATTCATTTTGAACAAGCATTTGCGGCTCGGACTTGTTTGAGCATCTCATCCCCATATAGGCCTGATTACTTTGTACCCAGATCGAACTTAAACAATCTCTAAAAATGGAGCGCGGAGTCGCGTGGATATTGCGGAACGTTCTTGTGAACGCTCCAGATTTGACGATATGACTGGTAAAATTCAAATCTATTGCTTCATTCCATAGGTATTAGGGCACGGGCTACAAAGACCATGTGTACGATCAGACGCGAAACTGGGAGAACGATCTTGCTGTTCAAAAGTGACATGACTTTAGACCGAGCTGTTCATGAAACATTGTATAGTTGAATACGCAGGTGATAAGCAAAGTCAGTACTCGCAGATATTTTGTAGTAACAAAAGCCATACGTACCTTGCATGTCCGATGTCTTTCATGAGGATGAGTTTATATGGAATCTCGAGCTTGCCCTCGGTATTGATAAGGCTAATTGGATTGAAGCCGACGAATTCGTCACTGATTTTCACGATTAGCCAGTATGTCTTTCAGATCCTCAGCTCCACCAGCCAACATTCCAACCAAGCCTCCAAGCATCAGCCTGCGTGGAGAATAGATAGGCCGCAGTCGATCTTGCACAATTCATTGATGTAATTTCGAATCAATATTCAACTTATGATCGAAGAGAGGATGGAGGTGGAATAGGTAACCCATAACTCACAGAGTGAACTCGCACCGAGTGCTAAAATGAAACCACTGATCCCACCTGCGATAAAGCGACAATGAAGCTGATCTTCATGAGGTATACTAGATTTGATAGGAATCAATGTAACTTCTTTCATAGAACAAAAAGCACCAGTCCAAGCTCCAAGTCGTGCACCCGAACGAAGTCCTCCCTTCAAACCTCCAAGAATGATACGATAGTTTTTCGTTTTTTGAAAAAGGTAGGCAGCTTGTCTAGAAGTCGGAAGACGATGTAGGTTTTCACAAGTAAACTGAGCTCCCGATAGTTTTCCGGCTGAGACCATTCCAGAGACGAATCCTACGATCGAAGCGGAAAAGGTGGGTATGATAACTGGAGATTGATTGAGAGTTGATTGCTCGATATCCATATTGCTTAGGAAAGGTCAAAGTTTGATGTGTTTATGTTGTTGAAGGGTGTGTTCGATGATCAGGTCATCGACCACATGTATCGTCGATCGAGGTAAAGTGATTAAGAAAAGTGTATCGTCTTCGAAACCTAAACTCAACCAAGTCACTCGCAGTCGCTGCTCGGTAAACCGAAGAACCAGGGGATCGACTGATAACCCCCTGATAACTGTGATAAACCTCCACACAGCCATGAAGTATGGGTTTCTGTCAACCGTACAGTCCTCAGATTCCCAACCACATTCTCCAGTATGGGACTTACGGCTAGGCGGACAAAACCTTTTGTCCCTTACCTCATCGCTCAGAAACCGGCCGGCTCAATTGTGGGATCATGGATGTCACCAGGTGACATGATTAGACATTCAGAACGCGTGTCCATCTATTGTCCCCACGCTGAACCCTCCTGCCACCACCTATTCCCTTTCTCCAAACTAAACGTCAACCAACCTCAACGTATAACATCAAAGATGCTTCTCCGAGATTTCACCATCCAACTCACTCATCAGTCACCCCACCTATCCGCAACACTCACGGTGGCGGACTTTGTCCGCTTTGCTTCCCTTGCTGCCGAAGTCGACTATCGTGCAGGTACTTCCTTACGGCTCACACCCACCCGGATTCCTGTGCTACCATTCCTCGAGGAGGCTCTATCTGTCCATTTTCCGTCCAATCTTTGGGACGACCTGTGGCGAATCTCTTTCCCCATCCTACACATGTGTCGAATCAATCCAACCAACTCGATCCGCGACCTAGGGCTCCAGCCCAATTTTACCACCAAAATACCCGAAAGATTCCTACGCACCCCTCTGTCACACTGCCTCATATGCCCAAAGGACAATCCCCGTCCTTTACACGTACACTCGCGTCTAAACGGATACCTTCACGACATTGATGGAGTACACCCTGTGCAGACTATCATCTTAAGTTGCTCAAGTACGTGACCTCTACGCTTACTCACAGTTACCCTTTGCTCTCTCACTGACCTCCTCCATATCAGACCCAAAATGCGATACTATGTATCGACCCAGTTATTACAGCCGAGACAGTGCTCGATACTACTACACCAACGAAATGGGGCGAGATGTTGATTATCTACATATCAACTGTCACTACTACATGACTACACGACTGGCGTACATGTTCCGGGTGCTCCAGATGCTAGCACAGTAAGTTGAACACCTTTCGCATCACTGTTCTGAAAGAATGCAACTGACGGTGAATGTCATTTGGAATGAAAAGTGTCTCTCATTTCAATCTTGTAAACTGGTTCAACATGGTATTTGTAGATGACACTCCAGCTCAACTTTTCGCACCAGACCAGTTGTTTACCCCATCAATGTCCGAGGAAGAATGTCGCCACGGCCTTATGCTTCACTCATTAATCAAACATGCGGATCGAAGAGGTACCACCCTCATTGTCAGCTCAAGCGGAATAGACAAAATCCGGTTCGAGTCAGCAATTGAAACCCACTTAGAACAACTACTAATCGAAGGAACCAAGTATAGAGATCATTACTGCTCTACTTGTGTCCGATTGTTACCAGACGGCGTTGATCCAGTCAGTGGCGAAGGTTTTTATAAATGTGAGTGCCACCTTCCATCATTCTCGACTATAGTTGTTTCGAAAGATATTAATTTTTACATTTCTTTCAATTGGATCACAGCCATCCGCGCGGTAGTGACCGATGGCTTGACCATCGGCCACTGGCGATGCAGTGCAACGACGGAGCAACTACGGGAAATTGCTCAAACATCTGGTCGGCCATTGCCAGAAGGGCCATGCACTCGAAAACTTGCCAACGTGAACGACCGGTTCTGCCCAGATCATTTCACGATCCTGGGTGGTCAATGCCGAGCTCAACCCTGCCCAAAACCCGCTGCTACCGATCGTGAAACGTGCGACGACACCGAGCACATCAAACAGTGGGCCGACTTCAAAAAACGTGTTCAAGGAAACTTCTCACTCACGGCCATCCTCAACCGCCCCGGGTCGAACCTTCACCCCGATCCTACGCCTCATCTAGATGCCGAAACAGGCGAGTTCATAGACCTGGAGAGCTTGCAACAAGCTGATGAGTCCCAGCGAGCGCACGAAGCCGCGCGCGACGGCGGCCAATCACAGGCCGCTGGTAAATACGTGCTGTCAAGAAGCCGCACCCATAACGACCAGCTGATCGTAGCACCCTGTGGGATTGTTTTGGCGCGAAAGACTTTCTACCACGCTGAATCCGTCAGTGCAGTCAAAGTGAGTTTGGATTTCCGAAAATTCTATATCATTATTCTACAATTTGCAAATGACTCAACCTTCCCAACTGTGATTCTGGATTGCTGGTGTCCCTGTTGCTGACTTTGGTTTATCACATCATCACAGGATTTTCTTGAGGAAACCTTCCCACGCGGCATGCCGGAAGTGGTGTTTTATGATAATGCTTGCAGGTTAACTGAGCACATTTACACCGGGGATTCTGACCCATCCCGTTTCACCGGCACTGTCATTCCGGTGGACCCGTTTCACCACCGATCTCACGCTGAAACGGATGAATTTTGCAAAATGTTTACCGACCCGAAACTGTTTCCCGACATTCAAGAGGATGGTCGATGGATTTTCAATGCATCCGCGGCAGAGCTGACAAACATTTGGTATGGCGCGTTTGCTTCAATGTGCCGTAACATGTCGTCACTTGCGTACAATTTCTTCTTGGAAGAAATGGTTTATTTGAGAAATAAATGGCTAACAAACAAACTGCACAAGCGAGCTGGGGTGGTGTATATTGGGGAGGGAGCCCTCTAGTTTCAAGTGCACTTGATATTCCAATTGATATGCATATGTTATGCCTAAACAAGCCTCTCCCACAGTTTCGTATGCACAACTGAATACTGTATGTTAAGATGATGGATGATATTATACTATCAATTTTATTGTTAGTATTGGCTGAAGTCTCCTTACGATGATGGATGATAATATATATCCTTTTGATTTTTACTGATGTATTTCTACGAGAAACAAATATGATTAAGGTAGAATATGTGACCATTTTTTGATAAGTACATGATATTTGATCACTACAAGAGTCATTATAGTTATATATGACCAATTTCCTAAGTCAAACTTTCCTACGCCCTTTAGGTCATGTTGGGTAAAAGGCTTTGGAACCCCCTTAGCCTGAGAGATGCCATGCAGTCATCGTGTAGCGGTATATGCTATTGACTTTGAGGAACATTGAGGTGTGCACCTGGGTTCAATTCCCAGACCCAGTGCATGTTTCCATCAGCAGGAAAACTGGAGCTTTGGCTTGTCACAGACCACACTGATTGTTGTTCCTGGGTTTCATGGATAGCTTCTGCATAACTTGAAGTGTGCCCCTCAAACTTTTTGTGCCTTCTCTTGTATAAATCTTTGTATTTTTTTTGCGCACATCTGGCAAACAAGGTTTGGGCATAACCAGCTTTCCAACTACTTACTAACAGGCAGATTATGTGTACATGACATGAATATGTTGCTAACCTGACATCCACTTATTTGATCTCTGAAGACCTGCACTAGAAGTTACCAATCTTACCAATGTCCAAGAAAGACATTGGCCAAAAGGTGAAGACTGCACCCATAGGTGCATTTTGAGATTTGCACTTATTGATGTAGTCTTGATGCTTGTATTTGAGTGTCTCAAACAATCATGATGCCAAAAAAAACATTTTGCATTGTGCATGTCACTGACTACTGTGTGTTGATCATTGCTAAGGACTTGATATCTCCAAGAATGTTAACCTTTGTGTTTTTAGTTGTCAGCGTATGTGATGCAATCATAAGTGAAATCCATTTGGATGCCCCTGGTACTTATCTAAATGAAAATTAAATAATAATACCCTCCAATCAATGTAGGAAATCAACAGAATTCCTACAGAGTCTATTCCTTTTTGCATCTTGTTCATAAACTTTACCAGATCAGGGTAAAATTCCAATTCATACTGTTGCTCTTGGAATTGGATTTCATTCAAAAAGTAAGCTGCCTGGTCATGCATTCCAGTCATTAATCCAATGGAAAGCATGAGCCATCATAAAATCACCCTACATGTTTGCCACCAAATAATTTATATTGTAATTCTTCAAGATAAATTATTTTTGAAAAATGTTCAAATAATGTTCATATTTCAACATTAACAACATACTTTGGTCAGCACATCAATTGTAACCCATTGATGTGCTGCTCTATCTTGGTGATTTGATAGCCAGCCCTAAGTATGTAAAACTGTACATTCATTAGAAACATATTACAGATGCATTGATCCACCTTTACAAAAGAGTAACCATGTAACTTAACCCAAAAACTGTGTCTAACACACTGGTTATTATCTGTCTGCCTAACTGACAAATACAAATTATAAACTATCAAACAAAGTGAAGAGCTCAAAGATGTTCTTCTGCTGAGTGAAGAACTCAAAGATGTTCTTCTGCTTAGTGAAGAACATCTTTTGATTCAGGCAAATAAGGAAGGCCAATACTCAATCTGATTACTCCAGATCATAGCTTGCTTGGACTATCTTTGGAAGCCAACCAAAGAATGATTATCAAACCTTCATAATAAGAATTTTATGACACAAAGCATTTACAGTTTTATCTACAACATATACACATGATTGCCAATTGACTCATGAAAGATGAAAGATACTCGCACCGAGGGGGCTACAATCATGATTTTAAATGCCAATGGGTTGAAGTCCACACAACCTTCTACTTCTCCTCCGCGAGGGTCCTTGAGGATTGGCCAGAATGGTCTGGATTTCTGTAGCCTGTGAAATGTGAGTCAGTGGCGTAGGATTGAAGCACAGAGTAAAATCGAGTAGATTGCTTACTTGGATGTCCATGTGTGGGCAGGTTCTACATAAGAAACAACAAGACCGCGCAAACTGATGAGGTTGCCTACTTCAAGAGCTCCCATCGTTAGCGTTGAGGTGATGTTGGTGCTCAACAAATAGTTTGCGTAGAATTCCACACGTTGTGTTTGCTGTTATGCAATGCATGGATCAGTATCTTCTATAATCAGTGGTATTTGGGTATGGATTGCTTACGGTGGCATTCCAGCATCGATGCAGAACCTTGATGACTTCGATTGGTAGTCCGGTTGTGCGCCTTCTGGACCACTCCACTATTTGACCAAGGCCTTGCGCCAAGACTTTGTTAATGCGACAGTGGGGGAGGACTTCGGCATGTTCGATTTCAAGAGTGGTGGCGAAGTCCTCCATGAGCATAGGGAGGTCATCAGGACCCCATACCGCGACTGGTGCGTCAAGTCTGTAGGCGTGATGTTCCTGTAACTCACTCTGATCTCGCCTGGCAGCGATCTTCAAAGGGACGCCTTTGCTTTGATGGATGAGAATCTCGGTTTCAAAGTATGCAAATCTATTGTCAAATCGACCATAGTTGTCGTTTATCTATGGAATCAAAATCAGATCTGTAGTTCATTTGGTTTCATTTTGACCATGTGCTTACTTCGTGCTTGGTCCAAAATAAACTACTAAATCGCAAAGGATAGTCAGATGCGATATGAAGGTCCATCCGCGGTAGCTGTCGGTATATCTTGGTGCGTAGGGCACGAGCGAACAGAAATGATTGAATGCAAAAGTTGTAGATAGGAAAAGAAACAATGTTCACACTTTCAATGATAAGAAATCGCAAAAACAATGGATGGACTGAGACGGAAATGGAAACAGAAACACAGAACGTGCGTGGAATGCGTGAAAGGACGAGCGTGATGATAGGGAAGGCCATTACACCAAATCATGTCCCTTTTGTAGTCGGTGCGTGTTCAAACATACCATTGGCGTGGCATTGATGATCTCATCATCCACGTTGACCATGACTTAGCCGTGTGGAACACGGTGCAATGTTGTATAGGCCTTGTTCGGGGCAACATATATATATCATCCATGCCATGGTGGCATCGATGGTTTCGAATTCATAGAGACCGTAGATACTATGGACAAGGCAATATGGGAAGCATGATCTAAATCGGTTTATATCAGTTTGGAACAGACAGGTGTTGCGACCAACAACCAAGTAATGAACAGTTTCCATCCATTTTTGGCTTCAGTGGATGCAGCTGGTAGATTTTCACCTCTGAACCAATATAACAACTCAAAACAATAACATAACAACTCGCAAAACTAATATAACAACCAATGTTACTTATATACATAATGAAGTACATATGAATTACTGAAAATGAGTGGAGTAAATAGGATATATGTGTGCATGTTTGATAGGTGTGATTGCTTCAGGCTACATGAAACAATGTTTATATTTATTTGATTTGGGTAATGTAAAGAAGTATAGCAAGTTCAGAAATGGTCAAGATAACTTGATGTGTGCATGTTTAATAGGTGTGATCGCTTCAGGCTACATGAAATAATGTTTATATTTAAACATTAGTTGGGTAATGTAAATGAACATAGCAAGTTCGGAAATGGTAAAGAAAACTTACGGTTAAGTTTGGCCACTTGGTTGAACTCTTTGTGGAAGAACTCCCGAGCATCTGCAACAGTGGCTTCCGGTTGAGAGCGATAGTGCTCACCCAGGGTGATGGGCCCTTTGCCTACTTCTTTGACAAACGCGCAGTATCGGTACATAGTCCCAATTACGAACTTCCACTGTGCGCCCCATCGCTTGTGCCATTCTGCCTTAGGAATGCCTCCCTTGGTACAATCGTCATACCACGCAACAAGTGAGGATACAGGAATAGGCGATGGCCAGCCATTCTGGAGGCCTGGTGTAGCAATGGCCGTTTGGACCAGCGAAGTTTGTACAGCTGGGTGTTGGTGCTCGAAGGATTGCTCTGACTGCAAGGTGTGGCTAATGATGGGCGAAGTCGTGACGGTTTCGGTCCTGTAATAGAATGTGTAGCGAGGCAAAGTGTCAGTAAGCAGGGATTTTGGACTCGAGCTGGTGAAACTTACAAGCTTGGAATCGATGGTTTCGTGTCATCATTACTGGGATGTTGGCTGACGTCTTTGACTTGTTCGTCAGGGGATATTGTGAGATCAATTGTGATGCCGTTTGGTGGGGTGGTAGATGATGTGATGGGGCCAGGAGGTGGTGTCGAGGGCACCTCGACCGAACATTGAGCGGCAGCTTGGGCTGCCGTCACTTGGTTCTTAGATGCTGGATTTCCTTTGGACCCAGATGGGGTTCGTTGACTGGTGGAAGCGATTGGCGACCCGTCCATTGGGGAAGATGGCATATCGTAGATGGGGGGCAGAGCCAAAGACGAAAGAAAAGCAGAGGCTGGGGCCTTTTTGGGGGAAGATTTAGATTTTGTTGAGGTGGTGACAGCAGAGATCGGAACTTCAACTGTTGGAAGGCGGACCACAATGGTACGTTGGTTGACGTCGAATCGATGTGGATAACTGTCCAGGGTATCACGCTATGAAATGGGGTAAATGAGATCAGATGGCGTCGAGAAAACAGACAGAGTTGAGAGGAAAATCTTACCCATCCACCGATTTTTTCGTCCCAGAAGATAAGAGCTCGATTCCAATTGGGCCCATGGGCTGACTGCAGGGCGTGTACCAAGAGGGTACTCTTGCTAAAACAACATTTTGGCCAAAATGGAAACAATGCAGTGATGGCCTTAGGTTTCACTGGCTGCAGTACGGGTTGATTTGAGATTAGTTGACTTATCACTCGACATACAATGAGCACTCACGTACGTCCAGCCATAACTCAATGGTAACGAGTTTGCTCTCGTCTATGAGACTGGATAGCTGACGTTGAGCGGCGTGGTCTCGTTGCTCCCGGTTTTGCTGTAGCATCACCATCTTTTTGTGAGGGACACGTCGGCCGAGGGAGTTCGAGGTTTGGGCCCACTGGTGAGGACGAGCTTGTGATGCTGTTGCTTTGGTGGTCCGGCGCGGGGTTGGGTTAACATTTCCTGACGCAGCACTTGGCTCGGACACGTGAGATTCCCAGGCTTCGCGAAAGTTCATGGGATTGTCCTGATTTGGCTGAGAAGGGAGACTGGCAGTACTGGCAGATGCCCGAGGATGTCGGCGGCAAAGTGGTGAGCCAAAAGCTTGACAGCACTAAATC
>NW_006768806.1:330558-378192 GCF_000204055.1 Melampsora larici-populina 98AG31
CTGTAGATCATTGGGGTCTCGCATACTGGGCAGTGTAGACCAACCGCTCCTCGACGTGAGGGAATAGGGAGAGGTGCTCCAGGGTTGACCATGCGGTAGGTTTCGTGGATAAGCGTGGCAACCACCATCCTGATTAAGAGTTGAGGATGGGATGTCGAAGTTCGTGAGTCGTTCCGAAGAATGAAAGGCTTTCTGAGGTGCGTATATGTGCGGCAAACAGGAAGGATGCCATGTTACGATGTAGGCTTAAATTTTTTGCAAGTAGAATGTTTGTGGATGAAACAGGGGACGCGAAATTTTTTTTGCATGAAACGAGGGGTAATGGGAGATCCTGTGAAAGGCGCGGTCAGGGTGGTTTCTGGCCAAATACATCTTTTTGTCCATTATGCTACCTTACGTGTATGTAACGTGTAAATATGCTTAAAGTATGTTAATATGGGGGGGCTGTATTATCACATTATCAGTGATATTATCATTATCAGCTTATCAGGAAAAATCCCCCGGTTCTTCGGTGCTCCCTCGCTGCTTCTCACACGCTTGTAGCCGGTAAACTCGGTAAACTGGAGAATTGGGGGATGCGCGCCTGATACTCTGATAAAGCCTGATAAACCTTGTCTAACCCATGAAACATGGCTTTAACCCGAGACCCAGACTCGTGACATACTTCGCACATTTACATACCGTTACCCACCTAGATACTTACTGCTAGTCAGACAAAACCTTCTGACCACTAGTGTCCCAGCCAGTGACATCCATATCACATTGTACATATCACCTCGCTCTCATCCACTCACCACACCACCGGGAGCATTATTACCAACACCAGCATCCCTGATCATTCCGCCAACATGCTCCTGCGTGATTTTGTGATCCAATTATCCAGCCAATCACCTCATCTTTTTGCAACCCTCACCGTCTCTGAGTTTGTCAGGTTTGCCTGCCTTGCAGCCGAAGTTCAACACCGAGCGGGTGAATCATTACGTCTCACACCAAACCGAAACCCTGTCCTACCTTTCCTTCAATCCGCTCTATACCTCGAACACCCAATCAACCTACTAAACGATTTATGGCGCCTGTCCTTCCCAATATTGTCCGCGTGCAGAATCGATGCCGACGCTACCATTGTCAAGTTTGGACTCCAAGAGTCACCAAAATTACCGGAACGTTATTTACGTGCACCTATCTCAAAATGTATACTATGCACAGATGACCATTCATACCCCTTACATGTTCACTCACGTATCCATGGATATCTATACGACTTTGACGGTGTGCACACGGTCCAGACAGTAGTTCTAAGTTGTTCAAGTAAGATAAATTACTTCACACTCCCAAACTGCATCACCGACGCTGACAGACGTCCCCAATTCCAATAACAGATTGGAAATGCGGCACCGTTTATAGACCCAGCTATTACACTCGAGATAGCATACAATATTATTACACAAGGGAATTGGGCAGAGACCTGGAATATCTCCACATCCACTGTCACTATTACATGACTCGGCGTTTGGCACACATGTTTAGGTCAATCCAGATGTTAGCGCAGTGAGTTTTTCAAATTGGCTTCACTACAAGGGGTTGACTGATGTTGATTTGATGTGTGACTCGTCAGTGTATCTCATTTCAATCTAGTTAATTGGTATAAGGAGGTTTTTGTAGACGACATCCCCATCACACCATTCACCCCTGGCCAAAATTATACACCTTCCATGTCGGAGGCAGTCTGTACTGACGGCCTGATTCTACATCGCCTGATTCTTCACACCGACCAAAGAGGAGTTCAGCTCATTGTCAGTGCAAGCGGCTCTGACGATCTTCGATTTGACGACACAATCAAAGATCATTTGATGTGGTTGTCGCTTGAAGGCACAAGGTACCGTGATCACTACTGTTCAACCTGTGTCCGAATCAAAGAAGATGTGGATCCCGGAACTGGCGAGACCTTCGTGAATTTCTTGGCGGTGCTTCCTGCCATACATCAGTCTAATTTGGCCCCTGTCTGATGTCTGAACTTTGCTTACCTACCGGATTTCCAGCAATTCGCGCGGTGGTCACCGACGGTCTAACCATAGGACACTGGCAATGTAGCGCGACCTCCGAACAACTAAAAGATATTGCTGTCAGCCTGGGTCAGCCTCCTCCAGAAGGACCTTGTACAAATCACCTGTCTAACATCAATGATCGCTTCTGCCAAGATCATTTCGAAATTCTTGGTAGACGATGTCGAGCTCAGCCGTGCAAACTCCCCTCAGCTCCCAACAGCGAGACATGCGATAACATTGACCACATGGAGGTTTGGGCCAGTTTCAACAAACAGATCAAATCCAATTTCTCACTCACATCGATTCTCAACCGCCCGGGCTCCAATCTCCCCATCGACCCTACAGTCCATCTGAATGCTGATACCGCCCTGTTTGATGACCTGGAGAATTTACGCCAAGCTGATGAGTCGCAAAGAGCACACGAGGGTGCCCGCGATGGAGGCCAGTCGCAAGCAGCTGGAAAATATCTATTATCCAGAAGTCGCACACATAATGATCAGTTGATTGTTGGGACCTGCGGAATTGTGCTTGCTCGGCAAACTTTCTACCATGCTGAATCAGTCAGCGCTGTTAAGGTGAGTGATCACCTCCCCTCCTTTCCGTGATGATATTATCTGAACCAATCACACTTCTACAGAATTTCATTGAAGAAAGCTTCCCTCGAGGAATTCCTGAGGTGGTATTTTATGATAATGCATGCAGGTTGACGGAGCATATTTACACTGGTCATTCTGATTCAACAGCTTTCCTTGGCTCAGTCATACCTGTGGATCCATTCCACCACCGCTCCCACGCAGAATCAGACCAGTTCTGCAAGCGCTTCACCGATCCACATCTATTCCCCGATATTCAAGAGAACGGCCAATGGGTTTTCAATGCGTCTGCAGGTGAATTGACAAACATCTGGTACGGTGGTTTTGCCTCCATGTGCCGGAACATGCATTCACTTTTATACAATTTCTTCTTAGAAGAAATGGTTGATTTGCGAAATGGTTGGCTGACTAAAAAACTGGCAAGAAGAAAAGGAATGGAGTACCTGGGAGAAGGAATGTGGTAGTGCAAAATTTTCAATTTTGTAATTGAACTCCGCTTTTGATTTCGCTATTTAGAGGTTCACGATTTATTTGGCTAGACCATCATTAGATCTTGGGTCCTGAATGGTATCAATAAAAATATTTAACATCTTCTGTGAAATCAGATTGAATTGAACCTCTCAATTGAGTTTTTGTTGATCTTAGAGATGTCTAAGGAAAAAAGAAAAACGTACTTTTGGTTGAGAGTTTTGATATATCCATGGGTTCTCAATCACCATTCTTCATATTCTCAAACCATGATATCGGAGGATATATTTGTACCCTTGTTTGCGCCATCTGGTTGTGGTCCCATTCTTAAGTTTCTGTTACATTGCTTGAAGAATTTAAGTTAAATAAATCATTCAAGTATAAGAATAACAGTGCGTGCATTTTTTTGGGAACACTTCCTTCCCACAAAGGTTCACTGTGTTTAATTCAATATTTACAGACAGAAAGTTGGTTCATTATATTGGCACACTGCCCTTTTAACAAACGTCAACTGCTTGGGAGTAAGTTGGTTCATTGTATTGGCACACTGCCCTTTAACAAACGGCAACTGGGGTAAGTTGGTTTATTATGTTGGCACACTGCGATTTCAACAAACGGCAACTGGAGGTGAGTAAGTTGGAATAAACATTGAGAGACAGTCAAATATTGGGGAGGAGAGAGATTCGGATATTGGAAGTTGGTGTTGGCCCACTGTCAGAATGAAAATAAACGACTGTTAATAAGGTGAGATTGGAAGGATGATTATTAGGTGAGATTGGTTTTTGGTGACTGTTATACAAGATACAAGGGTGAGAAAACAAAGCCATTTTTGGATGCCAAAGAGGGTCTTTTATATCCCATCGAACGCACATTACATTGACTGACAGAAAACATGAACTCAAAAGCAACAGTGCTTTCAAGTTAAAAGTTAAAGAATAATTCACCAATAGTCAAAACCACTGCATTTTCTGTGTAATTGATGCGGAAATAAAGAATGCAAAAGTGAAAGTCAATGCCAAAGTGCTCATCAAACGCCTCAACAAAAGAATGCATTGCTTCATGTTGAAATAAATGGCATTTCGCCTGCCTGTTATTACTATTGCATTATATGGAATTGCATTATAGGATGTGATCGCTTGTAAATACAAATTTACCACAACAAAATGGACTCTTTGATTTCGTTTATACAAAACAAGACACTTGAATTGACACATTTGAAAGCCATCATAAAATCCTTCATAATGCCTAATCATCATATCAAATATAGATGCGCCAGCAGATAAGTTTGCTTTTTATAAACACACTTCACATAGTATTGAAAGTGCGAAAGTGCGAACGGACGATTTGTTCTCTAAACAACAGCGCACTAGGCTTTTGCTTTGAAGCTCGCCTACCAATTCAAAAGCGCCGATGTGGTTTGCTTTTCATAAGGAAAGCAAACTTCACACACAGTGGCTTTTGCTTTGAAGCTCGCTTACCAATTCAAAAGCGCCGATGTGGTTTGCTTTTCATAAGGAAAGCAAACTTCACACACAGTTTTCTTTTAACCAAAGCACTTGATTTATTTGACACATTCCAAGCTCGCTTAAAGACTTTCAATATGTGCTCTTATTGCATAGAGAAGATCACACCAGATAAGTTCTTTTCATAAGAAAAGTTCACACTGTTTTGAAAGGAAGTGCGAGAGGACACATCCTTTCGTACACAATAAGACTGTTGGTTTTACACATTTGAAGCTCGCATAGGCCCTTGGCGAAACAAACGGGTGAGCAGCAACCTTGTGATAAGCAAACTAATCTTTTAGCTACATATTGTTAAAAGTGCAAGATGTCAGTTTTTGTTTCCACAACTAGACACTTGATTTGTTTTGAAGTTCGCATTCACCACTGGTGCTTTGATAATATGTAATCAGATAAAATAGTACCAGCAGATAGTTTCGCTTTTCACTAGTACTTATGGAAAGTGCAAAAAGACGCATGGTTTACACCGTCAACCCTTTCTTACTTTATATGTGGAAACAAATAATAAAGTAAATAGAAGTGCAAGATCATGGCTCAGGGATCATTTTGTTTGATATTGATACAATGGTTTGTAAAATCGGACCAACAATAAACATGAAAGCCATAGTAAATTCTTTGGTGGGTCGAATGGAGAATGCAACAGTGTTACCTACCCTGTGGAAAAACGGACTATAGATTGGAAATTCCTTTTGGAAATTGATAAGGGAGATGGTCCTTGATATCTTTTGCTATTGAAGATCTAACTGGATTGTACCATCATTAAACTGGAAACAAACCAGAATCCAATATCAAGAACTCTCAGAATATCAACAGATATATACTGAAGGAGATCCATGGACTGATGACATACCTGACTTACAAGCCATATCATGATAGTGTATAATACCTAATGCGTCAATCAAACCATCAATCAAATCAATCCTCCTTTCCTTTCTTCATCAATAGGACTACAAAACTGAATAGGTCTTGGAGGTGCGTTAGATGACATATGTTGACTAGTGTTGAGATTGAAAGACAACTGGATTATCGGGAAGATTCCAGGTAGATAATGATTGAGGTTGAGATCCGTTTGTTTGTCTTCCCCCTTTGGTTCATCGTGGTGCAGTGCAAATCAACATTTTTCTTGCACCAAGGAGTCAATGCATGTGATTCTTTCGCTCTGACATAATGTTGTGCATTCCTTTTATGACACAAGTGATGGTAACGCGAACGAATGATTCACGGATAAGGCATAAGGCATAACAAAGTCAAATACACTATATAACAGGATAAATTATCATTTATGAATGCTCAATGGTAACACGAGGGAATGAATCACAGCTAAGGCATTACACTATATTACTTGATGAATTAACTTATATGTCACAAGATATTTACAGCATTATGTACAATGAAACCATCAAGATTACAGCCATGTTTATAATCAAGACTAAAGACTGTCAAAATCATTCTAAGGGTCAATCGGATCCAGTCCTCGTAGTCTTCTGCTTCTCCTCGGTGAAATGGCTTTGCAATGGATCAGTTGTATTTCTGTAGCCTGTTAAATTGGAGTCAGTCACTGTGCCGGAACATTGCATCCTCACCAAGGGAGTATCTCACTTGTATCTCCCATGTGTTGTCCATCCCAATTGACACTACATTTCCACGCAGACTGATGAGGTTTCCTGCAGCCAGCGCATTTTCTTTCAGTGATGAGGTGGTGTAGTGAGGGTCCAGCAAGTAGTTCACATGGAAATCAACACTCTGAGAATGCTGTAACGCATGGCACAGATCAGTATCATATAGGAGCCCTGAGATTAGGTATTTATTGCACACCGTAGAATTCCAGCCTTGATGTAGGACCTTAATGGCTTTAATGGGGATTCCAGAGGTGCGCCTGATTGACTGTTCTACTATTTGACCTAGACCTTGTGCGCATACTTTGTTAATCATGCAATTTGGGCGGACTTTGGCGTGGTCAATCACAATTGTGTTTGAAGTGTCCTCCATGAGTATAGGCCTGTGATCACTACCCCAGGTCCCCACTCGTCCATCAATCCGGTAAGCGTGGTAACTTTTGATTTCGCTCTCCTCACGACTGGCAGCAATGTTCAAGCTTATTGCATGGAGACCATCCTGATTGATAAACACATCAGTATCAAAGTATTGAAATGTATCTGTTTCGGTGGTTGTAATCTAATCAAATGATATCAGTTCTTTGCTCATCTTTTTGACAACATTTTGGTTGCTTACTTCATGCTTGGTCCAAAATATAGAGCTGAATCTTAAAGGAAGCTTAGGTTGGAATCGAAGTTCCATCGGCATTTTTGAGCAGTAGTACCGAGTATTCCACCAAGTGATAATCAATGAGTAAGAATAAGCGAGAATGGAGGGAATAGTGCAAAAAGGATTGTGGAAATAAATTTTTACTTTGATAAGGAAAGGGGGTTCATTTATTTCCTGGAGCATTTCAGCGTGTCCAGAAAGGAAAGAACCAACCAGTACCAGTTCAGAACTGGACCAGTCTCTTTTGCCATCCTCATTACGCGCTGAACCAACATAATGTTGTGATGTGTGATACTCTCATGTGTTATGAACCTGCCTGAATTGGTTAGTTTTCCATTAAGGAAAAATCACTTTGTAAAATGAATTTGATATGAATAGTATACAGTTATAATAATAAAAATTGAAGTGTTTGGTGTCAACGGTTGGGGACTGTTTTTTCTTTTTGAAAATTTATTACCCAATCAAACACAAGGATTTCAAATTTTTTGGGTTGGTTTACTTGAACCAAAAACAAAAATGAAATGTGTTGAAAGCATGAATGATCGATGAAAGAATATATATGATTAGAAAGAATTTTGAACAGTCATAATGAAGTGTGATTCTTACACAATGTGGGTGCTTTGATAAAGAGTCAGCAAGAGAGAGAACGCCAGGAAAAGTCCTATGGCTTTTCCTTGCGTTCTACAAAAGGATGAAAAAGTAAAAGAGGATTTTTCAAAAGTCAAACACCATTATTCAAAAGTCAAACACAATTATTCAAAAGTAAAAGACGATTATTCAAAAGGAACTATGAGTTCTGGAATGACAAAGAGGATTTTTCAAAAGTCAAACACGATTATTCAAAAGTCAAACACGATTATTCAAAAGTAAAAGACGATTATTCAAAAGGAACTATGAGTTCTGGAATGACCAAAGTCTTACTTCAAAAGCACAGTAATTTGGAATATAAAACGGTCAAATAAGTCACTGCTTGTAGGAAAATATCTATCCTCCATCGATTTCCCAATATGATTAATCTTACTATATATATTATGAAGGATAACTTAGAAAACTCAAAAACGAAAAACGACTTCGACTGCCCATGAATTGGTCACTTTATTTGTTCAAAGGCAACCCACAATAAACCAACGTTCAACAAAGGAATAATCACAGTTTTTGTTGGATGGCTGTGAGCCGATAGCAATAAACCTGCAATTTTCAAATCGATAACTTACTTTTAAAATCATCACAGTGTTTGTTGGATGGCAGTGAGCCGATGGCAATAAACCTGTGATTTTATAATCTTAAAACTTCCTTTTAAAATCATCGCAGTGTTTGTTGGATGGCAGTGAGCCGATAGCAATAAACCTGTGATTTTCTAAACGGTAACCAATGTAACCATTGTTCAACAAAAACAAACAATCAACTCCATAACAGAGTTCAAATCAGGTATGTTTCCCTATATATCGCAAACTGACTGAAATACATATTCGTTTCTGCGCCTGGTCAATAACAGCCGTTGAAAGAGAAACAGTTTATCAAGAGGAATAAAACAGACAAAAAAAGTAAGTCATCAAATTGGGGAATGAGTTTGACACCTCCCAATAATGAGAACAGTTTTTTAAATCACAACCGTATATCTTTTGGAATTAAGGATTTATTTAGCAAGTGGAATAAAACCTGGCTCAATGTTGTTTTATTGCGTAGCAATAAAACAACATGGGGAAGATGTAAAATAGAGTAAAAACTTGCTCAATGTTATTGTATTAACATTGAGCAATAAAATAACATGGGGAAGACGTATTGGGAATTGAAAAAATTGTGATTCTTTGAACTTTGTTTGGTTCACAAATCAAAATTACTCTTCATTACCACTAACATATGAGACTTAAACAAAGACATAAAACACACAAATGGGAACTAAACCAACATATTTCAATAAGTTTGATTCAAGAAGTTTGAGAGGCCAAGCAAAAAAGTGAAAGTCATTGATCATCTTGAAAGAATTTAAATCATGTCATTTGAAACTGTGTAAAAGTTTGTAGGGACAGACAAGATAAAACAGACAAATAGCAGATGTTCAACAGTAAATAAGACTATTTGTTCAAGACACCGGTTTCCTTCTTGCCCTTGACAACACATGCCACTTTGTTGAAGATGTCCAGGTAGAAGTCACGAGCGTCAGCTACTATGGCATTTGGTTGAGTACGGTACTTATCTAGCATGGTTTCGTGTCCAACCATGCCCACAAATTGGCGATATCTATACATGGTTGGGAGAACTAACTCCCATTCTTCGCCAAAGTGTTCCAACCATTTCCTCTTGACATTATGTGGTGTGGTTTCCTGCCACCAGGCAAGCAGGCTGGAAACAAGAACAGGGGATGGCCAGCCAGTTTTGAGCTTGGGGACTTTGGCGACAGATGCGACAGATGCTGATGTATTAGAGCGACTTGATGCTGTTGTCAAACCGGCTTTCAAACTTTCAAAAACACACGGGTCAGTTGGGGTTACCCCTTGAATGACTAATAGAACACCAAAAAGTGCACTTACCTGGTATCTTTCTGCCTTTCCACCTCGCCCACTTTGGCACTGGCTTCCAAAGAACTTGGACCAACACCATTGAGTGAAGTCAAGAAATCCACAATCGAATTTGTTGGAGGAAGAGATGAGAGACGTCGGCGTTTGGTGATTGGTGTAGGTGATCTTTCGTCGTCATCTTCAACAACAATAACTGAAGAACGCTTGCGAATTCTGTGGCTTGCTATTTCGATTTCCGGTGTTCTAGAAGACTTACTGGTGGAAGCCACCTGGGACCGGTCGGGGGAAAAGTGCGGTGATGAGGGCATGTTGCATACCGCGGGGAGCTCCGACTTAGATAGAAAAGCTGAAGGAGGTGGGTTGTTCGGGAAGGACTTTTTGGATTCCTTGTGATTATTCATCACAGTCGCTGGCACGGTCACGGTCTGCAGACGAGCAATAATGGTACGTTGGCCATGTCGGAATCTTTGAGGGTAACTCACAAGGGTGTCATGCTACCAACGTAAACAGCGCCCTGTTGAGAAATTGACACAATAATATGGTATAAATAAACCACTCACCCAAGCACTGATTTTCTTGTCCCAAAAACTCAACGCTTGGTTCCACTGTTGACCAAGTACATCCAAAACAGCTTGCATCAAGAGTTCACTTTCATCCAGACGTGCTTGTGGCCAATTTGGAAACAACGCAGTGATGACCTTTGGTTCAACATCCTGTGTTGTGAAAATCATCAATGAGTTGGTTGTGAGTGTGGAAACAAAATAGAAGAAAATACATACATTGAGCCACAATTGCACAGTCACAAGCTTTGTCTCGTCGATGAAGGAGGAATTCTTCTGTGCAGCAGCAGCTTCTCGTTCAATCCGATTCTTTTGGATCACAGCCAAGAAATCTTTGGGGACACGACGGCCAAGTGAGTTGGCCGATTGAGCCCACTGATGAGGAGCCGAAGCTGAGGCCTTGGTGCGCGAGCTTCCAACGTCAAGCAAGGCATTGCTTCTATCGATCAACCCCAGATTGTTCGTGTGCTGAGCCGTGACATTGCCCGAACCAGAAGCACGAGGGTGTTTGCGGCAAATTCCTGACCCATATGCAATGCAGCACTTCAAACAACATAAGTCAGTATGTTGTAAACCACAAATACAAAATAATACAGCCGAAATAATATGTACACCACGGCAGTATTGATGTGGGCACTCTTTGTTGGCCGCCATCTTATGGTTTTGGGATACCTGACCTTCATTGATCCTTTTACATTGGAGGGTTGTTGGGGGCCGGGAGGACTGTGTGCTGTTTGAATCGGTCGTATTGGTAGGTGGCATTCCAGCTGACTGTTCCAGGCGGCCTAGGAAGGGATGATGATGAATCCCAGGTGTTGGCGTTGGGCGGATCTCGAGGACTTGGCCATCTGGGGAAACTCGTGGGCCCCAGTCGGATTCAAACGAGATGATTGGCCGAGCAACGCCAAGGTTGATAAGAGCGATCTCATGATTAAGCTGATCGCACCGCCAAGTTCGCCAGTTATGATCATTTTTGTAATTTTGACTTGGGCACTAGGGAACACGAAGATATAATGTAAGATTGATGCAAAAGGAGACAGAAAATATTACAGGACTTACCGCAATGCGCCAGGAATCTGTAAGTGCTGTCTTGTAAATCATTGGAATAGAACACTCTGGACACAGGAGCCCAACAGGTCCTTTCAGTAAGGGCAAGGGTAGCGGTGGGATCCTAGTGGGGTTGGCTAACTGATACCGCTCGCCAATAAGAGTGGGAACTACCATGGAGGGTAGTAAGTGGTTCAGGTGTGCTGGAGGTGAAATCTGGTTGTTGCGAGATTTGTTCCTTCGTTTGGGCTCCGATGTGGAAGTAGGCGTGAGGTGGATTCTGTCTTTGCTGAGCCGCTGTCATTATATATATTGTGATTGTGGGTGCAAACAAAGAAAAAGAAAAAAGTGCGAGCAAAGAAAATTTTGGATGAAACACGGGGACTTCAGGGTCTTGCTGAGCCTGTGACATCTCTGACATCCAGCGTACAGTGGCCAGGTGGTTTTGGTTTCTGACTTGTGTATGAGTTTATTTCATTTTGTTCGACTTAGGTATGGATGTGTGTACAGGACACCTGTATTGTATCAGAGTATCAGAGTTTTATCAGTATCAGAGTATCAGAAAATTTCCCCCGATTCTCCGATGCTCCCCTTGTAGCGCAGCGAGCATATCTCGCAAAGAGGGACTTATGGGCTCTTATGGGTACTTATGACAGCCAACCATGTTTTGGCCTGTGAAGGGAATGAAATTGCTGAAATGGGACCGTCAAACTCACTACTATAAATAAGAAATATTGCCAAAGGCAATACCCGTGTTTGGTGCGAATCCCAAGGCGTAAGCCCCGGGTATATAAAATTACTTGAACAAATGATGAAACACGCCCTACGGGGTGGCTAGGCCCATACATAAAATATAAGAAAAATGACAACTATAACTACTATATATGATAAGGACTCATAACCAACAAGAATGAAATAAATGAGTAATAATCATTTTTTTAGAGAAAAAAAAAAAAAAAAAAGAAAGAAAAAAGGAACACATAAAAAATAGACTAAAATATTTAATAAAAAAGAAACTGAGATAACTAATACTTGAAAAATAAAAGATATAGAACTAAAGTTAAATATAATTACCTAGGAATAAAACATGACACTTTCCTTTCAACAGCCTTAGATAGGGAGAAGGAGGGAGGGTTGAAAAAATTTATAACTGGAAAGATAGAGAGAAATTCTTGAGTTTAATGAAATTTGTTGACGATAGTAACTGCTATGGGAAAGTTGAGGATGATGGTGGTCAACAGCTATGATGTCATAGCTGATGAATCGAGAGATAAGGTCAGGAGAAGTCCGACCCGTCAGTATATGTTTACATGTAAAATCATCCAACTTTCCCATTCCACTATGTTAATAACGTGTTACCAACAACGATGAGAAGATTGCTGCCCTTCAAATCTTTGCGCCCTATGCGTGGATTTTTGTGGACCCAAGAAATGTTCCGTTTGCCTCTTGAAGATGCACAGATCAATCAAAAAAAAATCCCGAGGAACCGAGGAATTCTCTTCTAGGGTGTCACTGAAGTTCAGGATTTCGGATGTTGTGGAGTGTTTATCCTCATTTCTTTCAATGAGTATTATCGATGCGTCTCATAGAGGCGAAGAAAAAACTTCTTTCCCTCACCAAAAATTCACCAATGGAGAAAAAGAGGAAGCCAGATTTCACCTGCAAAAAGTCATTCTCCTCACAGGTCAAGAAGTACACTTCCATTGTCATAGGTCTCTCGCTGCGCTTGAAGCGTACGAGAAGCAGCGAGGGACTTAGTCGAGTTAATTCGAAACCCCTGAAGGTTGAAATTCGATCAAAACTGGTTCTAAGTTTCAACTTGACACAGCCTCATCAGTCTGGTCAAGCTGGTCTGCTTCTGGTGTGTCTTTATGTCGACCTCAATTCTAGGTCAATCATCAAGAATATTAACCCGTTCCATCCACCTTACTAATACCAACAGTAAGTTCACCATCTCCGCATACATCATCCTATAATCCTTCTGACTCTGACCACCTCAATCGCTCAGTCAACCAAACTCGCAGCTTCTTCAACTTTTGGTCGTCTCCCAAAAAGCAGCCACAATCCAATATGACTTCATCACCACTCTATAACCTCTCTGCTCCTATGCCAAACGGCTCTGAATTCAAGTTTTCGGATACAAAGAATAAAGTTTTGTTGATCGTGAATGTAGCTAGCAAATGTGGTTTTACTCCACAGGTCCGTAAATCAAAGTACTGTGATCCTTGAAAACCCCTGACTTACTGTAACCAGTGATCGGACTTCCCAATGACGAATCGTGATCCCGCTATTTGAGAGTCACTGATTTCTGTATTGCTCTTTTCCGTTTCCGATCACGCAAACGCGATCTCCAAAACACTCGTATCATATCAGTACGAAGGATTAGAAAAGTAAGTCATCCAACCCACATTTTTTGGTGATCACATATTACCACACTTGACTTACACGTTTAATATTTCAACAGGATTTGGCAAAAATATAAAGAAAAAGATTTCTTAATCATTGCATTTCCTAGTAACAACTTTGGTCAACAAGAACCAGGAACCGATGCAGAAGTCGCAAGTTTTTGTAAATTAAAGTGAGTATCTTTTTCATCTTCTTTAACTCTTTCGATTCATCTTAGATCACTTCAATCCAACTTTGAACTCTTCTCTGTTAGTTATGGTGTTACTTTCCCTATTATGAAAAAGTGTGATGTTAATGGTGATACGGCAAGTGAAGTTTATAAGTTCTTGAAGGAAGAAAAGTCTGGTTTGGTAAGTTTTGCGAGAAAATAACCGGTTTTTAATAGATTGATCGGAAAGTGAAAACGAGGTCCTGATGGCTTATTTGTACTTTTCTGATATCAGCTTGGTCTTACTCGTATCAAATGGAATTTCGAGGTAGCATACCCGCGCTTTATATTCAGTATTCTTGATTTTCCTCATGATCTGATTCATTCGTCTTTGTTTATAGAAATTCTTGGTGGATCGTAACGGACACGTTCGATATCGTCATGCTTCGTGAGTGTTTGTTAAACTCAGCCCTATTACCATTTTGGCTATATCAAACTCATCTATATGTGTTTGCCTGTAGTACGACCAAACCTGAAGCCTTGGAGAAAGAAATCGAAGAGTTGTTGAACGAGTCTGCCAAAGCCTAAGGTTTTATTTACGCATCTCTTCACAGGATATCATGAGCATCATAACTTTCTTCATTACCTCGACGTTACTTGTGATCGTCGGTATATCTCAATGTAATACCAAAGCATGCGTCTAGGATCAGATGAGTATCACAACTTTCTTCATTACCTCGACGTTACTTGTGATCGTCAGTATATCTAAATGTGATACCGAAGCATGCATCTAGGACCAGCCAAGTCATTTTTAGGGAAATGTCAGTCAATTGAAGGTTTTTTAGACCTAGCGGCTACACTTTGACGGATTGGCCTTCCTAACTTTTTCATGATGAGGTATGAAACATTCAATGGTTCAAAGAAGTGGACACTGTCACTACGCCATATGACTAATATACCATGGAGTTTACTAAAGTCTTTGGATTTAGAAAACCCTGATCATTTTCTGAACTCTTGTGATTAGAAAAACAAGATGAGATTCCAAAGTTCTATTTTTTCCTGGAACAAAAGTCACATATGACATAACAGTATGTTGTCTAAATATCTGGGGGTTATAAGACTCACTTGGAACCTATTTATTGAAGTTTGTCCCAATAACTCATTAAGGTCATGAAACTTCTGAATCTGAATGAAAATATTCTTCTCTTGGACATCAATATGATTCTATGTTGGATAAATCAGTAGCCACATGAAAGTTCCACTTGTATCAAACAGCAAAAACCCACAAAAGGTATTCCATTTCATCTCGTATCTGAGCTGCTTCAAGTATTTTCTCACGTACATCACAAACTTAACTCATATATACTCCTAAAGAAGCAGTTGTTTTAACTCATCTGAAGTCGCGCTGGTTGGCATATGCGTTTGTCTTTCAATGTCGATCTTCATGACACTTCCAGAATGATGGTTTCATGTTGAATATGCAGGCCCGAATAGTGGAAATGACCAGCATTACACATTCAATTCCAAGTACATGTATGAGTGAGTGATGAAGAAAGGATACAATGTGTCAAACACGTTGACAGCCAGTGTCATTGAGGCAAGAAAAACAATATTCAAAAGGAAAAATTCTGATATTTTTTTCAAAAAAAACTTATAGTCCTTCCAAAACCAGGACAATCTCGTCCAAAACCGGGACTGGATCAATATCTAGCTGACCATAAGATAGCAAGTCTTCAGATTGCACGTGTTGAAGCCACTCGGAGGAGTAACAGTCGATGGGTAACCCAGATGGTGCTGGTAGTGAGCTGAGAGGTGCATTTGTTTGCCGGATTCTGGGTCGAGAGGGGCGACCAGTCTTCTTTCCCACTGAATTGGGTATGCTAGCCTTCCTTTGCTCCATGTACCCATCTAGCAGAACACAAACGTGACCTAACTTTTCGCTACGCCATTCAAGCTTTCGTACCAAGCAAGGTATACCATGTCGATTTGGCCCTTCGCTGGTTCCTTCAAGGTCGGTCTCATCATCGCTGCAAGCATTTTCCAATATTGCTGAAAGCTTGAACAGCTCACTTGGTTTTGAGAAGACCGCTTTGTCTCTCATTGTCTTCAACTGAATTTCAAACCGTAAGCAAAACTCAATCAGTGACTTTGGCAAAGTAATCCATGTGATGCCTAGGTAAGAAATAAGCCTGACTTTTTGAAGTCTACCACGTTGTCGGACTCTGCTTTGAGATTTTTCCAGACGTTCTGGTTGCCATGATTGCAATCGATATCTATGATTGATCAAAGTAAAGCGTTGAGAATAATTGATCAGCTTCTGATTTGCAGTTCAAAGAGGGACGTCGATGAAACATTGATTGTAACACTTCACATACCGCTTTGACAGTGATCGAGCATAGGTCTTCAAACATTTTGTTATGTGAGCATCATTTACTCCACCGATAGCCACTCCATTATACTCCCCACACTCTACCAACTTATAGAATATTTGTAAACCAATATTCCAAATCAACTTATTTTCCTTCGATGCTTCTGACTTCGAGAAATCTGGACGAAAGCTTGATAGACCTGAAGCTTCCAGCATGTTCTTCATGATTTGAAGCTGTTGAGGTGTTGCATCCTTATGACCGGGTCCGTTCTCATAAGGGAAGCAAGGATCAGTTTCGTCGCGAGTTCCTGATGTGGAAGGGTCTTCTGGTACATTCGTTGTATCGTCTGTCGGATCGGGCAGCTTTGAGCCTTCTTTGATGCCTAGCAGTGTGTCAACATGAAATCTGATGCGATCCTACATAATCAAACATGTGAAAAATTAGACATTGGTCATGTGATTCGACATTTGTGATGTATGAACAAAAAACTTACTGCAGTACGTCCTCCACGTCTTTTGCTGGGGCTCGGAGTAGAATCACTATTGCCAAGCAATGCACTCAACTTGTGCACAACTTTAGTCAATGCTTTGAATTCGCTTTCAAGGTGTTTGACCTTTTGGTTAGTTCGTATCAAAAGTAAGTGGAGGTTCTCGATATCTGGTGTTCTGCTCTCGGGCATAGTGGAGCTAATTTGAATATACGGAATCAAAAGTGATAAAAGTGGGATAGTCAAAAGTAAGCATTGAAGTGTTTCCAACCTTGTTATATGAGCAAGAGACTTACTTTGCTTGTGGAATATCTGACGCAGGGTTCTTAGTAGGAGAAGGGCCGCTTTTTCGAGCTTTCACACTAGGAGAGGGGCGGCGGGAATGTACATGAGTGTGATCAGCCTCAGTATCGGATTGGTCTGTGCCGTCATCGTCGGGGTGCCAGTCAGAAATTGAAGGTGTGGGACTTCTTGCTTTAGATTTTCCTTTGTCCTGATTCGATTTTGGTTCTGGTGAAGTAGAGGAGAGTATGGTAGGGTGTGGTCGAGGGTATAAAAGTCGGTTGTGCTCCCTGCTCGGGATAAATGGAACTGAAGAGCCAGCTTCAGGGGTGATAGTAGCTGAGATATGCGTAGCCTGTGTATTTGATTGGGCTGAAAATAAGGGGATAGAAGGAGATCAATTTTGGATGACAGAATATGAGACAAAATTTGGGTTGAAACTTACTCGCTTGGATAGGATGTAAGTTGTGCGTTGCAGGTGTGAAATCGAATGAGTTGTTGAGAGGTTGACCAAACTGTTTTTGTGACACCAAAGGGGGCGTAACTGGATGAAGGAAAAGGTTTCAGTAACTGGAGCACTTCGAAATTGTATCCAGATGATACTTACTCAAGTCATGATAGCTGTTACAGTTCTTCAGAAGTTCAATTCTGCTAAATCCGTTCGTGTCTAATCCAACATCTTTCAGCATATCAATCAGCTGGGAGTGTTGAATTGTTCATAGTTGAGTTGATTGGTTGAAGGGACGATAATGGTTTGCACTGGATCATCGGAAGGTAAGTTGACTGTTGACTTCCTCCTAGATCGAAGCGACTGGCTGGAAAGGCGTGGTCTCTTTTTGGTGACATGCTTGCCAAGAAGATTGAGAACCCTTTCACGGGTTGTCTTGGGTTCGACTGAAAATCCGAGCCTCTCAAGGGAATCTCTCTCAGAGACTGGACTTGACAGAAAGATCAGCAAGTCCCAATAAGCCATTGATCAGATACTTTGAAAGATGATATTTCTCTTGAACATACCAGGCTCTGTTTCTGGATCACTGGTCTTTTTGCGCTTGACCGCTTTGGTGCTGGAATCATTTTCATTTTGATGAGCAACGGTATTCGTGATATTGCGACGTTGACCCCGGAGGACCCGCCTGCCTGAAGAAGGTCCCTGGGATGACATGGGCAGCTTTTGGTGATTAAATGAAGACCGAAAATAGAGAAAGTGTTGGGAATGTGAGAATCATACGAAAAAAAGGAATCAAGAGTCTTAGATAAAAAAGTGCGCGGAGGTAGGTAGTCTCGATGGGAGAACACACTTTATTTATGTGGGTTTTGTAGTCACAATCTGAACTATCGTGTAACATGTTGGACTTCTGATATAGTTAATCAATGGAATCATTATATCCTCCAGCCTTTGTTAGTGTTGCCAGAGTGATTTCCGAACGGTAATATCAAGGCATGAATAATTGATATTGTGTAAAAGATGTGCTCTATTGCGTGCCTTTCATAAGTTTGGTGGTGACTATCATTAGAAACACAGCAACAAGGCCATCATGAGAGATAGACCGGTGATGGTTGATTGTTTAGTCACATATACAACATCCAATTGTTGGTAGGTGATTATTCAGATTACACGGTCCAATTGTTGTTAGGTGATTATAATCAGATTACACCGTCCGATTGTTGTTAGGTGGTTCTTATAAGGAAATGACTATATGTTGCATACAACTCGACTTTTGAGTGATTGCATTCCTTTGTGTCGTATCCAATAGGAAATAGTGTATAGTCCTCAATTCTCTTGATCAAGCAAAGCAATCCAATCCTGATCAGGTTGTTACAAGAGTGGTGCATTGGACCTCCATACGGATCTCTTGGAATTCATCAATTCAATTCAATTAGTTCAATGAATTGGTATTTGCACATATGCTTTCAACATGAAATATGCACCACTGTACATCATTTGATGTGTTTGAGTGGTTTGAATGCTGGGTTTTACAATGTTTTTCAAAGTGGCAAGTTTGATCCATTTGTGTAGTTTGTTAAGATCATAGTACAGCAAGTTCAACTCTTGATTGATTGAATTGGTATTACAAGGGGTTGATCATGAGCGTGTCATCTAAATTACTCTCAATTGCTTGTCAAGAATTGGGGATAAGGTCTGAAGTTTATATGAAATTTTATAAAAAGACAGAGTAACGTGAAAACTTTAGAGATAATAACTAATTATATGATAGCACAACAATGATAAACTATGGAATCTGTCAATCTGAAACCAAAGTGTCATTGGTAGGTGAAACATCATCTTGTTCCACGGAATCAGATTCAGAATCAACATCATAATAATCGTCAAGGGTCTTTCCAGGTCCTAATACAGTCGATCCTAGAATGGTTGGAAAAAATGAAAAACTCGACTGGAAGCACAGGTCCGTGCGCGGAGCTGTAGGGTGACGTTTGGAGAGAGGAGGTGTCAGTTCGAGTCGAGGTCGAGTCGAGGTCGGGGTCCGTGCTGAGCATTAGTGCACAGAGGAGGTGTGTCAAAGGATTCTAGTTCGTGGTTCACTCATCCTTCTTTTGACAGCTCTGGACCACCACGATGGCCACGGCTCTTTTGGCGACCCCCCCCCCTTTTGATGGCTCTGGCTTATTCTCCCAGCCATCCATCCGCCGTTTCTCTGCCCGTTTTCACAATCGCTAACCGTCCAATCATGCCGTTTCGACATTATTCTGAGGACCTCAAGTCTGTAGCCATCCGAATGGCTATCAAAGGCCACAGTCATGCCCACATCAACCAAACTCTTGGATCCAAGATCTCGTACAATTCATTTGCAAGATGGAAGGCTTTATTTATCCGCACCAATCGAGTTATCGCAGATCCAGCCACATACGGAGCACGAGGCCAACCACACGCTCTATCTGACGATCACCTCTTGCTCTTGAAAGACATAATTACCCATGAGCCTTCTTTATACCTCGATGAGATTCAAAGTCGCCTCCTTCAGATCACCGGCCTTGACATTTCCAGGTCCACGATTTCTCGCGCACTCAAGACCCGACTCGGTTTATCCTTGCTTGTCACACGAGGAGTTCACCAGAAACAATCCCTGGCGGAGCGTGTTAAGTTTGTTAAGCGAATTGCCAATATCCCGGCGGAATATTTGGTTTTTATCGGTGGGTGTTCACCTACTTTTGAATCACTCACTGTGCTTACCTTTACCAACTGACTTTATTTATGAAACTGACTTTGTTTATGAATATACTTGTGTAGACGAATCCGGCGTCGTTGGACGAGATGCTACGAGAAAAAAAAGCTGGGCACCAACGGGTACTCGCACAGTCCGTGCCACTCGCTACCAGGAGAATGATCACTGGACCATCCTGCCTGCTGTTTGCGAGCAAGGCATGATCGCAGGCACCGTAGTGAAAGGGCCGGTTGAGCGTGTTCACGTAGAACTTTTCCTAGCTCGTAAACTGGTAAGTCGGCATCCGAATTTGTCACATTGAATTATGAAACTGATGGAATTATCATCTGTTTCAACAGCTTCCCGTCATGAATCCATACCCTGCGCCAAAGTCGGTTCTGATCTTAGACAATGCGAAGATTCATCATGGTGGGAAGATTGAAGAATTATGTCGGGAGAAAGGCATATTGTTAATATACTTGCCTGCGTACTCGCCCGACTTGAATCCGATTGAGAAGGCGTTCAATTGTATGAAAAAGCGACTACAACGCGAGCAACGTTGGCGTTACAAGAATGATAAATGTAGATATATACTTGGTGTTGCTGGCCGAGTGATGACCAGACCTCTTATGCAGCCACTGATTGTATCCAGCGGTTATGTAACCCAGTTTTATTGGGATCGATATAATCAACAATTTCCACCTTAGCCTGGTAAGTAATCCACATTAATTTTATCTCGTCATAAAGATATTTCAAGATTTAATATGTTTTTTTTGGGTATACAACAGGCGCCTAATCGGAGCAACTTGATTAAAGAGATCATTGATGATCTCTTTAATCATGAGATTTTGCAAGATGTTTTGAGATGATCTCTTTAATCAAGAGATCATCTCAAGATGTTTTGTTTGATAAACAACTTCCACTCGAAAGTTTTATTTTCCACTTTACGTTGTTACTGTCTCTAGTTATCGGTTTGATCCCTTTTAAAAATTAAGTCATAAAAAAAAAGTTATCGTTTTATTTTTTTGAAATTTTCAAGATAAGAAAATAAATTTGTTAGTTGGTTTACGTGGTTGGTTTTCTACATCATCGATGAGATTCTTTTGATTAGTCAAGTCATGAAAAATTTTTTTGTCTTTGATTCTTTAGAACTCCCTTAGATAATGTTGTTTCTTTGATCTGTCTTGGTTCAGATCAAGAAGTTTGTGATTGATTTGTTGGTATTTGTAATATTTCTTCTTACACGAATAAAAATACCTTGATTAATATTGCCTATTAAATCATGTTGTTGCATGATCTAGAACGTGCTTTTCAATCAAATTGTTTTTGATTGAAAAGCACGATCCAGAAAGATCTTTGTTTGTTAGTGTTTAAAGCACTCGGGTGCCTTCAAAGTGCCTCCGAAAACACATCTTTTTGGATGTTCTTTTCGCTGGGAAACACCTGGGTAATATGTTTTGATTTGGTCTTTTTTTTTCTCTATAAAAGACCAAATCTCTTGATGCGATAGAGAGGTGATAAGGTGATAGGTTATGTCCCATCACCTATCACCAAAGCTCACTCACTTAGGTGTTTTCTCGCAGGGCACATATCAATGACCACGTTGTGATTTATGAACAATAGGACTTTGATTTCATTACCTTTGCGAAACACTTTTTTTGGTTTTAATAGAAAAGGAACAGCAAAACAATTTTTTTGGGGTTTTGTAAACATAGAGCTACTACATGATAAACACTGATATGTGTGTTATAAATGGAGAGACAAACTAAGAATCACCTTAAAATGGAGAGACAAACTACGAATCACTTTTTTGAAAGGGGATTTATAAATGGGAGGGAGACCAATAGCGTAAGGTTTTTTTTGGAATTCTACGCATTCTATCTTTGACAAACCTTTTCATGTTTGAAGGTTGTTCAACTATCAGATAACAGATAAATCCTCTAATATTCATGTATTGAGAATGGTGCGATGATAATTTCTAAGTTAAAATTCAAATGAGCATAAATCAATTAAAAGCACATGCTTGAATTGAAAGGTTCTCTTGGGTTGTTGATCTCGTCTTCAATGAGATGTCGATAAAAGCGGCGGGCCGAATTCATAAGTCTCATAGCAGTTCCGCGTTTGATTCCCATGTCAATGATATCTTTCAAGCCGGTCTCTTCGGGATACAAAAAAGCATCAAAACGCTCTATATTGTTGTCTAACAGTAATTGAACGGCTTCGTCAACCTTGCCAACTCGTACTCCCGCAAAGGCCATGTAGTCCTCCATCGTGGCATGGGTCCTAATGCGCTCGAGTTCGTATGGATCCACTACGATGTCATAGCCTTGGGCTTCGGAGATGGTACCCGGTCTGATTGGTGAGAAGTCATCGATGCCATCGATGACAGGTTCGACAGGTTCATTGCTAGTGAGCAGAGTCTGTAAGGTCACCGGTTTTTTGAGGTCACTCCATTGGAAACCTGGAAGGTCTGGCGGGATGTCGACAGTTACCGCTGGATCCTTAACCTGCAGTGTGCCAATGAATATACTTCGTGAGTCAGTTAATCAGAGGCAGAGGCATATAATCAATTCACATACCATTTCTTCGGCCCATATTCCTAAGAGTTGGAAATTCATGGGCATGACTTTTGTTACATCGTCATGTTTATAAACCCGCCATCCCTCAGCATTGTTGTTGTTGGCGGTGCTATACTTTAACATTAACTCTGCCAGGGCTTTGTCGGCCGGGTCCTCAGGTGTGGTATGGGCTAGATCGGATAACGTGGTGTTGACATTGTTGTTGATGTTCTTTGCAAGTAATTGATGTTGGCCAATGGATAGACTCTATTAGCCATAAAAAAAAGATTAGCATCTTTATATGTTAAGAATATGTATATCGAAATGCAACTTTACCTTTTCAGCCTCCAACTTCTTCTTGTTGGGATCCACCATCATTACATCGATTCCAGAGGTGCGTGTCGGATGAGTCGCAAGCGCACGGAAAAAGTTCTTCACATCTTCATCTGATTTGAGTTCCGCCTCGTGGCCTTTACTGTACACTGCGTGACTATGAATGTAGGCCAAGTAGATAACCGAGTTGGTCGAGTCGGCCACTTTGAAGATGAAGCTGTTACCGGCAGCATTTTTACCCATCTGGTCAGAGTACTCAAATAGAGTGGACTTCAAGTCTGAGAAGGATTCATTGTTGATATCGATTGAAAACTTGCGCGCTTTGAAAGTGTGAGTAAAAATTTTTGGAGCTCGGTTTTTAGCTACATTAGGTCCTTTAGTCGGATCCACGCCTTGTTTAGAATGTACCACATATTTAAGCCACATCTCACGCTCCAAAGGTTCTGCGTATGAAAACCACCCATTAATCATTATCATTGAAACATTTTTGATGACATAACACTCACCATCGTTAGCACCATCATTGAGAGGCTCCCAAGGCATGTTACCACCACGTGCGTCTTCGGATTCCGCAGGTGCAGGATCCATTTGATCGGACTCGTTGTCTGAACACAGAGCTACAGAGCTCTCGCGACTGGGTAAAACCATATCGGACGTTTGAGATTGGTAAATGTTCAAATGCCTTTGGGATAATCCAAAGCTTGAGTTGTTGGAGGTTTCGGAAACATGAGTTTGTGAACCCCAAGAAGCAAGAGATCTATCATCCAGAGGGGTACTTCTGACTTGCTGAAAGTGATTTTGAGGCGTTTGGACAAGCTGTGGTGAATCCAAGCTGGGCAAAGGATTTGTAAAGGAATTACCACGACTGACGCCGGAATTGAGGGCCTGATGAGTTTAACTGTTTGGGCTAAGACCAGGATTCAATATCGCATCCAATTGATTGATCGGACTGAAGTTCGGATTCAAGATGTGACGATTGGGATTAATTGGAGTGATGTTGGCATTAGCGCTTGGACGGGATTGATTAGTCGATTCTCCAATCATACTACGAGTCGGATTGAACTGCAATGAATCCATTGAATCTTCACGCCTAAGACCATGATTCATCGGCAGTCCGTTGCTTCTTGGTTGTGGAGACGGGCTAATCATCCCCAAGGTCATAGTTCCAGGGCCCATCGGGTTCGACAAATTAGGAGGTGTTGGCGGCATTCCCGGTCGTAGAGACCATTCACACCAACTGGCTTGATGATAAAACACAGTTTGAGTTGGATCATTCGGACTAGGCCTGACCAATCGAAGTAATCAGAATAAAAACCCAAAAACAATTGAAGAAAACAGAATAAAAATCAAAAGAAAGACAACAACCGAAAAGAACTGACCACTTGTGTACACATTGGCCCTCGATATGCCTCGGCAATTGTGGCGCTTCGTTGTTGGTCAACGTGCCTGCGCTGTTCGGGGTGTGTGAAGGGTTTGATGGGTTGTTCATCGTGATTTTGGTGATTTTGCTGTTATTGACGAGATTTGAAGCTGGTGGCTGATAGGCGAGGATGGAGGAATGGGACAAACAGGAAAACCGGATGAGATAGGTGAAAGGGTATGGCCATCGTCGAGAGATTCGATATCGACATTGAAGTAAGGCTGAAAGTAATCAAAACTTCATCTTGAGAAAGTTGTCCAAATATTGGTCGATGTTGAAGAGTCTGTAAAGGCCAGTGTCCGACATCATCTCTGTGTAACTGCTCAGCGCACGGACCTGTGCTTCCAGTCGAGTTTTTCATTTTTTCCAACCATTCTAGGATCGACTGTAACTCCTTCAGTGCTCGCGCCTGTCCTCTTATCAAGACGTAAGCAATGTCCAACTCGTGTTGTAGGTCGATTGTGTCTACTTGAAGATCATTAACTTTAGTTTCAAGAATTGAAATCTTCTGCATTGCTTCATCTAGCTTAGAAGAATGCTGTTCAGCGGTGCCGGCTAGAATACACAGGAGTCAGCTTGAAGAGTTTTGATCTGCTAAAGAAGATAGGAAAACACATACCATTTGCTTGTTGTTGTTGGAGATCTTGGAAAAGTTTTATACTGGCCTTTTGCTCCATCTCTTCAAGTGAACTTTCAAGATGAGCTAATCGTCGTTCTAGAGTTTGCACTGGATGGATGATTTGATGAGAAATATGGTTGCTTAATATTGACCTACTTGTTTTTGAACTTACCTTTCTCTTCTCGCTGTTGCTCCTCTTTGAAGACATCAACACCGCTTTTCTTGTTTGAGGGTGAAAGATTTCCCTTTGCATTGATAGCTGGGATATCCTGGCCGATCACTGGGCATGGTTTGTAAGATTTCAGCATTTTTTAACAAATGTTGAAGGAATAGAGAGAGACAGTTACCTAGATTTCCCACTTCAAAGACTTCGGTATCAGAAAACTGAATAAGATCCATATCTTCTGAGACATGAGCTGGGTTTGCTTCTTTGGCGTGGTTGAGTGGTTCTTGTAATCTCAATTGATTCCAGCCTTGGTGGCCTTGTGAGTGATTCGGGCCAATGTTGAAAAACGTATTCATCAGGCTACTTTCTTTTTTGATGGGAGAAACTTTGGGCACACTCCAATTTTTTGAAGTCGGATTGTGCGAAGTACCATTTTGATCATTTATAAGAGGCGCAAAGAGGGATTGCTTCAGTCCTTCAAGTTCTTTTTTTTCGTCTTCATTACTAAGACTCAAAATCGATGAAACTTTTGGTGAAGAGATGGACACGCTGTCCATCTGATTGGAAACAATTGGCTTCGATCGTTGACAAACAGTAGTTCTCTTTGCCGTCTTGGGGCGGCTTGAGGACTGCTACAGGAAATCATAATCAATGAACAGAGTTGGAAAGTGATTAAATCAAAGGTTTGATGCTCACTTTTTTCTTTTTTATAATCTTTGATGTAGACGTGTCACAAACTTCACTCTCCGGCTTTGCTTCCATTCCTAATTTTGTTAATAAGTGTCAGTATGTATGTATGGTATTTGACAAAAAAAGAGAAACGACTGACCAATTCCTATGCGCTTATGTGGATAGGAAAATTCTAAATCTTGAGATGCAGAGCGCTTTACTAATGGCTCTTTTGGCTTCACAGGCTCAGAGGTGATAGGAGAGGATACCCGAAGATCTTCAAGAGTGGGATACATGTTGATGATTGGGAAAGCAACCGCTGGGGCATCTGAGGTCGGATCAGGGAAAACTATCGAGAACCCACATCGTCATGAGCATCCTCAAAGTCAAAAAATGAACAACAATTTGAGGAGATGAAAGAGGGAGATAAAAAGTTGAACTGACATTCAGGTTGTTTCTCTCGAACTTTCTTTGCTACCTCGCCTTTGCTGAGATTTGATCTTATGGGAGTCATTGGATGATGAATGCGCAACCAGTCAAGCATAGTTTGTTTACCAACAGATGGGGCGCTGGGGCCGAGAAAGTTTTCAAGAGTACCTCTGGCACTGGGTTCTGACATAATTATGAGAGAATGGATTTAGGATTGATCGAAGAAGAGAGATTTCCTGCTGGGAAAGCAGAAGAGACGAGTCAAAAATAAGTGTTGAGGCACTATTCTGAAGTAAGATGGAGAAAGAATCAGGCCTCTAGAGATTTGATATGAAGGGATGAATCCATGAAGCATTAGATACTGACCCGCACCTTCAAATTATGTTTCAAAGGAGAAGTTCTTCGTATTTGGAGTTAAGTCGCGACCCCAAATCTACAGTCGCATCATGAGTTGTTTGCAGCATCCTTCATGACTTAGAAGCCACTGACAAAGAGCCTTTCACGCTTTTAATTTATGAATGTAGATCGACTGATCAGAAACTTCCATGAGTCAGTCCCACATTTCTCCTTTTGGCAATTACCTGAGCTACATGACAACCAAACAATGGTTCAGGGTCACAGATCAGTATCTATGATTTTGCTGGTCAATGTGTTACTTGGACCGAATTCTCAATGGGTCAAACAAAGGAAAACAGTCGATGGTAATCACTTACACGTGTATGCTTGCCATCCAGGATGTATAAACAAAGAAGGAGGGAGAGACACGATATATAGAAAGGCCTATGTTGCTCCTTGATGTTGATTTTTTCATCTTCCATCAACTTGCCGTGCTTTTTTTGTTGGTCTTTTTCGCTTTTATTGCTGGCTCTTCAAAAGAGAATCATCATATAATTAGTAGCTGATATTGCCTTTACCATCAAAGTCTTTGTTGACCAAGCAGTCCGCAATCTCGTCTTTCTTCTCTCCTTTCATCTTGTCTGGTCATTTGATAAAGTTTGAAGTGTGTTATGTTGTCTTTGTTTTTCTACTAACATACATGCTGATCATTTGTTTGGAAATTTTTGATGATCTTTGATTTCATGGATAGACCTTCAGACTCGCCGTCATGCCACCAAGAACACGTAACCCCACTTCAGCAAATGCCTCACCCCTCAGTCCGCCTGCCGAAGGTCCAAAACTTGGTCAAACCTCTCCTCTTGCATCGGCCCAACGTTTCCGACGTCCACCTCCAGAAGACCCGGTGGCTGCCAAGGTTCAATCTCTTGCGACAGAGGCGCGAATCTTTCTTACCTACGACTTTGACTCTGTCAGCCACAAGCCTTTGAAGTTACACTGCTATAACATTATATACCTTTTCAATCCTGCTACGAAGAGTCGACCTGGTGATAAAAAAGATGCACTCAAGAAGGTCCTTATTGACGAAGTGCGCCCCCTCCTCAAACCGTATCTCTTACCTCCTCCTTCTGCGCCTATGGATACGGATGCAACAGACCTCGATTTTGACCCACTGAGCCGCAAAACCACTCGCCCGATGCTTGTGAAAGCAATTGCAAGCAAGTCACCCAAAACCGATGTATCGCCCGGTGCCACTATCGATGATGTTTTAATTCTATACAAGACTTAAGTCGACCCTCACCTTAAACTTCCTGCAAGTGATTGCTTCACAAAGAGGCCTCGGACTGTCCCTATCAACAGACTCAAGAGTGAAAGTATGGAGGACATTCTTCTTTCTTTGCGATATTTTGCACCTCGAGTGTTTGTACGTTCATTGGCTATGAATAAGGGCTGCCTTACGGACCTATATATCAAGTTTGTTCACGACGGGACTCCTAATAGTCCCCTTATCCTTGGGTATCATTACACCCTTTTGGATTTGACCGCATTGGATTTTGTAGGGGACTCTATGGAAGAAGACAAAGAGGAGCATGCAAAGTGTAAGCTTCAGACTTCTTCATACGTCTTCTGATAAATTTGCTTTAGTATTCAGCAGAAGAACTGACTGGATATGCATTTGTATTTGCAGAAAACCAATCATGTCTAATGATCTACAGCCACACTGTTCACAGTTGTCAAACAAGCACTGATTTCATCAGAAGTTTCTTAGTTTTCATACGCTCATGACCCCAGATAAAGATGTCTTGTATTTTTAATCGTGCAGTATTTGTGTTCGCTCACACTTTTCTTCCACCTTTTTTAAATTTGGACTCAACCCTTACTCCTATTCAAGAGACTCCCTCATCATGCCTTTTTTTTGAATGTCCGATCATATATATTACATTAAAACCCAAAAATAAATTTTTCTTTGATTTTTTTTTCTTCTTTTAAAGGTCTCATATACGTTAAAACACCCCAGAATTATCTCGACTTTGTATTATCATCCGTGAAATTGATTGTTGCTTGATTGCTGTTCTCGAATGCCTCCGCAAAATCAAATCAAACAAGTCCATCGAGTTGTGTGTACGTGTGTTGCTTACAAATGTTCTCAGGAAGAATATCCCGACGCCAACGGAACCTACCACCCTGGGGTTGAGGTTTTGCCCGAGACACGTGCTGCTCACCAACGCGCTGATTTTTGAAACAGCTTACCAAAATCACCTCGTACCCCAACCCACTCAAACAAATCATCAATCAATTCGGCTCAAGATAACCTGCTGTCGCCTTTGAGACAATTACGTATCACCTCATTACCTTCTACTCCGCATAATGATTGACATCCGGATGACAAACATCCTCACGGAAGATCCTCAATAGATCGTTCAGGTCGCTCAGATGACGAAATGTTCAACCAAGCGCCCGAGGTAGAGTCACCAACAATCCCTGCAACTGATTCTCTTCCCAAATCACGGTCCAAGTCCACCAAAACGTGCTCTGAGGCAGCCTTGGCAAAATCTTCAGGTCAAACGGTGTTTGATTGTGGTTGGTAGCTTTTTCAGTATACCGTGTTAGTCAAATATCTCATGACTGACCGTACTGATCTGTTACACAATTACTTTTTACTGTTTCCAGATCACTTTCATGAATCCGATTTGAAATCAGCAAATCCACTTATTCTTCATGCAGCTCTCACTGCTTCCATTCTCGACGTATTCGGACAATCCTCAAATTCAATCACGAAATGGATCCTTGATATCCAGACCATCACGATTGAGCTATCTACAACACATGGAATCTTACCTACAAAGTCACCGATCCGTCAGATTCTTCCTGAAGAAGCTGCCACTCTCAAGAAAATTCCTAGCTCAGCTACAACAACTTTCCGATGGTTAGAGCTCGATCCCGTCCTACAATATCTGAATTGCTGTTCCTCGTGCTTTGCGATGTACCCCGAGAATCGAGCACCATCTCACTGTCATCATTGTATTGCAAATATCCCGGGTGGACCTTCCGATTCTGTTGATCCAAACGACAACACCCCTTCTCTTCCTTCAGAAGACAACGAGCCAGAATTTTCAGACTCGATATGTGGCGAGCCTCTATTCAAATATATACGTGGTGTACAGAAGCCTGCTCGCCGTTACGCATTTCAGAGCCTCTCAGATTGGATTGCGCGTCTCCTCTCTCGACCTCGAATCAAAAAAGAGCTTGAGGTTTCAGCAGCAGAATCTTCGAAACCTTTCGATCCAACCGCCAATATACAAGACATTTATCAGTCTCGACTATGGAAGGAGTTCCGCGGTCCAGATTGGAGCCAATTTACAAGTAATAGCAGTAACTTAACCTTTGCTCTTTTTGTGGATGCAATCAACCCATTCGGTAATAAAAAAAGTGGGCATCACACTTCTATCACATTTGTGATTCTTGTTTGTTTAAGTCTCCCTCCCGATCTTCGACATCAACCCGAGAACGTCTTTGTAGTGGGGATCGCTCCCGGACCTTGTGAACCCTCGCTCGAGCAAATGAATTGGATCCTACGACCACTTGTCACTGAACTTCAAGTCTTGTGGTCAACAGGCTTACTCGTCTCTCGAACTCACGAATACCAGGATGGACGTCTTATCAGAGCGGCATTGTTAGTTTTTGTTGCCGATATTCCATCTCTCCGCCGCTGCCTTGGATTCCCCAGCGCTACTGCAACTTTTTTCTGCTCGTTCTGTCTCCTCAAGAAAAACGAAATCAACAACTTTGATCAAAACTCGTGGGAACCTTGTACGTGGTGTCAACATCACAAATGGGCATGTGAGGCCCGTGATGCTAAGACAGTTAAAGAACGCAAAAAGATATTCAAAACACACGGATTACGCTACTCAGTGCTCATTGAATTAGATTATTGGAATATCATTGATTATCACGTTGTAGATTCAATGCACAACTTACTTCTAGGTCTATCCTCTTGGCATGTTCGACGTTTTTGGGCGATGAAAGATCTTCAAAATGATGAAGAGAAGCTACCACCGATTAGTACTGTCGAGCTTCTGAAGCTTGTCGCTGAGCACTCAGAACCTTTACCCCGTGTTCGCAATTCAACCGTACTTGATTCAGAAAGAGACCCCGAAGGATTGGATCAAAATCTCAACGATATTGAGTTTTCAAATGATACATCATCAAGCGATCAAGAATTCAATCCCTTCGATGACTCTGGGTGGAAGGGAGAATGGAATCCCCCACCCCTCAAGGAGATCATCTTTGATGCTACAGTACTTCGTCACATCAACTCGATACTCCCCAAGATGCATACTCCGACTTGGATCAAACGTCCCATTCCCGTCTTAGGTAAAGCATCGTTTGGGAAGCTGAAAGCAGACGAATGGAGAAGCTTGATCACCTTGCAGCTTCCATTGGTATTAATCCCAATGTGGTCAGGCAAAGATCATATCAAAACCTCACTCCTAAAGAATTTCATCCACTTAGTCTCGGTTGTGAACTTAGGACTCAAACGTGTCATTAATTCTACTCACATCAAATATTACCCTTATCACATTCGAAAATATTTGGAAGGGTCTGTTTTACTTTTTCAGCACTGCAAGCTTGCTCCCAATCATCACATTTCTGTCCACCTGGCCGATTGTCTTGAAAAATTCGGACCGGTGCGTGCATGGTGGTCATTCCCCTTTGAGCGGTTAATGGGACAGATCCTTAAGGCAGAACACAACAATCATATCAGTAAGCAAGTCTTGGATTCATTATTCCTTTTTTAAAATGGAGCTTCACTGACCACTCTGTCTCTATTTCTTATTGTAACAGCTGAGCTTGAGATAACCTTTCTGCATAAATTCTGCCGTGCATCAAATCTTTCGGCTTTGATCGAAGATGATAAACTACCTGAGACTCTAAAACCGTACACTTCACGACTTCAAGCCTTATACAGCCCACTGTTGCGAAGGCCGCGTCGACCATCAAATTCCCAGCTTTCCCCTCTTTCGAATGACGTCCTCAACCTACTTGTTGATTATCTGAACAACAGTAAGAAAGAACCATGTGTATGGCGCCGCCCAGATGAGTGGGCCTTACTGAGCAAGAGCGACTCAATTGGCTATTCTCCTGTAGCCGCTCGTGCTCAATTCTATAAACAGGTTGAACACACTGACGGACTAATTTCTACGTTCACTCAAAACCCCGATAATTGCTGCATCTATTTCAAGGACTCAAAAGGTTCTGATTGCTTTGCTCGAGTATATTCAATATTTTCCCATAGTAGGACTTCGGTACCATCTGGAATTGCTACTGATACATGGCTCCATGTACAATGCTTCCCCCATTTACCACCCACGCATCGTAATCCTTTTGACTTGACTCACCCGTCAGAAGTACAGTGCGCATTGAGATTATGGAGTTCTACCGAGCAGAAAATAATCAAGCTAAATGAGGTGATTGCTCAGTGTGTATGGATCATGTTCAAACCAGGGGAGATGGATCAGAATGTGGATGTATCTACAATAGGCTTCATTATCTTAAAACACTAATTGTATATACTCTTTTGAATTCAAGCCATCTCAGTTTTTTTCTTTATGAACTTAATCAAGACTTTGGAATGAATATAGTATTGGATTGTTTCTTCAACCCTATGCAAGATGGATCATCCATTGAGATCTCAAGATCTCTAGAAATTTCAAGTACGTGCATATGAATGAAAGTGTAAGAATAAAGAAACACAGTGATACCACCTGCCAGTGAGAGTCACTTGACATAAATCATGTAAGCTTTTGCATCCAGTACTAGTTGTCCTGCACCTCAGACCTATTGACTGCCTGGGTTGTCAGTGAACATTCCATACCACACTGATGTTTGTTTTCTGATCATAAGAGTTCAGAAAATGATCAGAGTTTTCTAAATCCAAAGACTTTAGTAAACTCCATGGTATATTAGTCATATGGCGTAGTGTGTATAGAGCTCACAGAACTGGACCAACATACAATTGAAATTTATGTTGCATAAGTCTCTACATCTCAAAGGAACACAACTTTGAGCTCGAGATGCAAACGAAAAATGAAAACAATGATCTCCGAATGTATGGTAATGGAATTTTTGATTACGGTAAAAAAGGATAGACAAAATCCAATGGCAAAACAAACTTCTTTCCTTGATCAGAATGTCATAGATTGATTCTCTATGTAATGCATGCATTCTGAAACTAAATTACATCCCAAAAGAGCAACTTATGTAGCGTGGGGGCAACATATGAATGATAAAAATGGATTGAAATACATTATAAAACATTCTACTTGGTTTGTTTCTTTCTTCCTTGAGTTGTCAAGTGATTTGATTCTTCTGTTGTTCTGCGTTCTCCAAACGAAGGTGATTGGACTCCCAATTTTCTTTTTCTTTTTTGTTCGTTTTCGTAATCCCTGGAAATCAACAAGCTTTTCCAATTTTGAAACTCTACTCTAGACTCCTTGAGATGCAGGAATTTAGTGATAAGGTTGGCTGAAGCTGGGCCCTCTTCGACTTTACGAAGACGTGGATCTAAGAAATGATTGAGTTCTAAGGCTGATTGTTGAGCTCTATCAATTGGAAGGGATTTCTGAAAGGGTTCTTGGGTCAACAACAGTGGCAGCTCGTCTAATTCATGAGGTTTACTTGAGGAAATCGATGGCGGAGCAAAATTCCAATCAGTGATACTCAAGCGAACATAAGGGCTTGGATGATGGAGGGATTCATGAGGGTTATGGTCTTTGTTTTGCTCCGTAAAGAGTCTGATCCGAGTTGCTTTAGAATTCCAACACTCCCAGAGGTCGGCTTCCGCATGTTTGGCCGGGATGACATTCCCATATCCTAATTTCAGGTCTTGCTTCCAGATTGAAAAATGCCTTTCGACAAACGATCGAAGATACTCTGTGGATGCGCGGTGAAATGTGGCATAATAAGTTGTATGGTCGTGAAGTGACAGGAATATACGAGCCAATGTGCCTAGAGGTCGTTTGTTGCCAGTTTGGTGCAATTGCTCTGTTTCTTCTGCCTCTGGTATTGATAGATCGAGCAAAGAAGCAAGCACATCTGTATGCCACATCAAAAAATTAACAAGCTTTGCGGGATCTATACTTGTGGGGCTCATTAGGAACTCTCGATGGTAAGCTACAAGCATAACAGTGCTGATTCTGATGATTTTTTTCATGATGCCAACTGATGGCTTACGCAAAATGATAAAATAAACAAACGGAAGGATGATTTCTTTGCCCCAGATGGCGGTAGCTTCAACGACTTGATCGGAGTTGAGCGATTTTCCCAATTCTGCCAATATGCCCACTGTATGATATTTTGCAAGGATTCTTGCAGCCCTTGAATATGCTTCCAAGGGCTCATGGGTCATGATAAAGTCCAGCTGTTCACTTTGTTCAACATTTGGGGAGTGATGACCATGAGTTTTAGGAAGGGGAAGAGATGATTGACCTGTGCAAGGCTTCAAGTTATCTTCTTTTGGTTTCGATTTGGTTTTGATTTCTTGTAATAGGCGATAAGACAAGTCTTCAGGTGAAGTTTCTTGATCTGGAGTGACATTCTTTCTGTGACGGGTTCCTAATTTTCGATTTGTGTTCCCAGGCTGCCACGTACCCCAGTCAAAGCTTGCCCAGAATTTTTGGACCTCGGATTCAGACTGATGGAGATCCAGTAATTTAGAAAGGAGTTTGACTGAAGTAGGATTTTCTTGAACTCCATGAGCAGGTGCATATACACGAATGAAATAATCAAGTGCTACGCTCCACTTGTGGACTCCATCGATCTTGAGAGGTTTCCGGGGAGGACCCTGAATAGTCATCAATCGAAGATGGTCCAACAAGAGCAGGCTGTTGTGGTTTGACTCCAATGGGAAGGGATTGTCTTGTTGACCTATCAGTCTGATCTGAGCAGCTTTCTGTATCCAATGCTCCCATATGCCGAAGGGCCCGTCGTGTCCCGGCATCCAACTCCCATATCCTGCCTCCACATCCTGCTTCCAAGCCAACAAAAGGTTTTCTGTAAATAACCGGCGAACACTTCGATTTGACCGGATAAACGTGTTTGTATGAACTTGCGTGTCATGAAGTGAGAGGAACGTGCGTGACAATGGATGTATATTTCTTCTTCCACCAAACAGAATGGCTTGTTCTTTTCCTTCTTGCTCGGTTACTCGTGAATCTATCAAAGGATCTAACATCAAATAGAAGATTTCCATATTCCAGATTAAAAAATTCATAAGTTTTGGGAAGTCAATCTTTTTGGAGTCCGTAAGAAACTCTCGATGGTAAGCTGCCATGTAAACCGCCGTGATTTTCATGGTCCTTCTCATCATTTCAACCGAAGGTTGACGCAAAATTATGAAATAAACCAAAGGGAGAATTGTTTGTTCAGTCCAAATTAAACTTGCTTCCTCCAATTGATTCTCATCTAGTATTTTCTGTGATTCTTCCAATATCTTGTCTTTGTGTAATTCTGCAAGGATTATTGCTGCATTTGAAAAAAGCTTCACAGGTTCATGGACAATGAAGCTTTCAATGTCAACTGCCTCAATTTTGGGTAATTCCAAAGAATGATCTTGCTTCTCACCCCTATTGGGAGATGATGATTCACCTGGAAGAGACTCCACAAGTAGACCTTTTTGTTTTGACAAAACATTGCCAGTTGGTCTGTTGTGTTGTTCACTTGTAATTGGACCTTCTGAAATATCTGCTGTGGATGTAGAAGTTGTTGGATCATGTGTGTCATGTGATGCTAATCCATAGGTGTTTTGGTGAGATACTCCAGGATTGTCATCCCAGAAATTGAAGTCGGGTACCTCAGGTGAAGTTTGCGCTGGTGCAGACTCCAGGGCTGCCCAAATTTCATCGTAGTTTGAGAGTAGATCTCTTTGGTTTGACAGAATATCATGAGTTGGTTTGTGATGTTCTTCACTTGTAATTTGGCCTTCTGAAGGATGTGATGTTGATGTGGGTGTTGTTAGCTTGTGTGTCTCATGTGTTGCAATTTCATATGGTTTTGGGTGAGATAATCCAAGATTGTCATCCCAAAGATTAGAGTTGGGTACATCAGGTGATATGTGTGCAGGTTCCGGCTCTAGGACTTCCATGATTTCATCATAGGTGAAGTAAAAGTCTTCTGGAGGTATAGAATCCAACTGCTCCACAAAGTGTGAATGTGTATAGGGCATCCAGAGGGCAAAGACACATATCAAAGAAAATGCTGATTGAGGTGTGATTTGTTGAATGATCATTTTCCAGAGATATGAGGCAAAATTGAAGTGCACAGATAGAATGTTGAGGAAAGTTCAATCATCTCTTATACAGAATTTATATCACATTGTCTACCTCTTCCCCAAAGACTTGGTCAAGTTATTGGTTTTGTGTTTCAATCCACATCAGCTTGGATGTTTCAAAGATAAGACAGCATACAGACTGTCTGAAAAATGGACTGCAGGTGCTATACCATGTGTGGAATTGGTTCCAGAGTCCGCAGCAATCCAGTATTTCAACAAAAAAATTCTCCTGTGTCAGCAATTGATGAACCTGCTATCCACTTTACCTCCAACAACACAACTGTCTGATATAGGTGAGATGTGATTCTGTATTTTATGATAGAATTCATTGGTTCTATGTTTGATGGACATATTCTTCTGTTGCCATATGTGTATTACAACATCTTTCCCAGATGCCATAGTGACTGGTAAAAAAATCCTTATAGCAAAAATGATGTTTCACACCTCAGGATCATCACACCACAGGATCTGTAACTTGGATCATTCAAGATATACTGTCCATCTCAGTCAAGGGCTGTTACTGCTGAACCTTACCCCAGTGAATCTCTGGGATCTTCAGGTCTCCTATACTACCTCCAGGATAGTTTGAAACAGCTAGTAGAGGTGAGGGTAGAGTGGGGCGGCCTCCTAGGGAAGGACCACTACCAGGCCCCCAACCAGGCCCATACTTTGCAGCTTTGCCAGGTTTGTGTAGTACACTATAAGCTCCCAAGATACCAGTCTTAGCCTATCAGGACAGTGGGTAGAACTGCAAGGCATGGTAGAGAGCTCAAATATTTTCTTTGCTAAGATTTCAGAGTGGAGTCTGTGAGAGACTAGCAAACGGAAACACCAGGATTTTCAGTGCTAAAATTTCTGCTGCACATTCTTGTATTCCCACACTCTGCTATCCACCTAGGCCACAGTTTTGATTGTGACATGCCAAGCCTCTTTCACAGCCCCTTGCCTTCAATGGAAAATGCCCTACATCTTGAGGCTTTTGGTGTGGAACTACCATCAAAGTGCCTGAAGCACCTACATGGAGCAAGATGCAGCACTATATGTCTTGATCAAATTTAACTGACCACATTTTAACACATGCTACCCTTCAAGGAACAATGCATGATAAGGATCTTGTTCCATCAGGTAGCTGATCCTGTGTTATGATCCCAAGTCACAGATCAAGGGAGGAAAACTCACAGGCCATGGCACTTAGCCACCTAGAGAGGCTTTTGTTCCTTGTATTATTGTCCCTCTGCCTCACGCTACAATATCTGTTATACACAGATTGTCCGCACTGTACCTTTGTCCCAAGCATCACAAGGCAATCCCCCAGACCAGGTCCTAACACCCTGTATCTTTCCTGTAATGAGGGTCTGCAAGTTACAACCCAAGACACACTTGCTAGTTGATTTTACAGTAGGGTGTGGATACTTTACAAAATGTCAGTGTCGCTAGCTACCCTGGCTATGGACAAGTAATCATCTACCTTCATGGAATCACTTTGCACCTGTAGCAAGAGGGTCATGGTTCCTGTTGATATGTTGGTTATTGGTGGTCTCTACACAGTGCCACATAGTCAATGAAGATTCAAATTTTGAGTCATGATATAAACTAGCTGTGGGTAAATATATGAGAATTCTTCATAAAAATTCTTATTCTATACAACTCCTTGATACACAAGACATCATGAGCTGATCAAAAATTGAGATAATTACAATCACCAGTCACTCCCTTAACTGAGTGCCCGTAGTTCAAAACTTTTCCCTTGCAAGCCTGGGTGCGTGGAGAGAGAGAGAGACTTGGGTGTTCTGGGGCTTACTTGGTGAGCAAGTATGGGGTTCAAAATTTAAGTTGAGCTTGAAGTTTTTCCAACACCTTGAAAACTTGTAGTTCCTATCAATCAAGCCCCTGACCCATTTCCAGTGGAGCTACCTGTAAGTATTCCCAGCAAATCTGTCTATTCAGATTTTTATTATCTCACTCTCAGCTTGCCTTCAGGCAAGAAATGAAGTTTTTGAAAGTTTGAAGTTAGTTTTGGGCAATAATTGTATTCTGGAAACAAAAAAGACAAAAGACCTCAATGATGCGGTCTTCTTGATCTTGAAAAAGGACTCATACTTGATTGATGAACTTTGTACAAAAGTCAAAATTGTCCATTTTATTGAGATAAGGATTATCTTAATGTTTCAATTACACCATATGCAAGGCTGTATGGTAGTACATAGGGCTTTTCAGATCCCTGCTTGCCCACCAAAAGTAGGCAATAATACACAAATCCCTCTCCAAGGTACCAAGCCTGCAACAGTTAAACAAGCCCTGCAAGGATTTGAGGCTTGCGTCAAGTTAATAGTCACTCCTTATTGTAAACACAGATGTGGATTGAAATAGGCTTGTTGGTGACAGAGACCAAGTGTCTTCTTGCAGAACAAGACTTGAGCAGAAGGTCATAAAATAAACAAGTACCAAACTCCACTAATGATGTTAATTAATCATTAGATTAGGTGCCTTGATGTTGGATTCCCCACCTACCCATGACAAATTCCATTGCAGATATACTGTTGTCCTTTTACCTCTGGTAATTGGTGCTCTCAATATTTCATTGGCATGGAATGAGACTATCCTTTGGAGAAGTTCATTTATATTTTTTTCAATTCCACATAACTCCTAGAGAGGGTTTGCCACACAAGCTCTAGCTTCATGGACAACAGCAGGGATTTGTTGATGAAAGTAGCGGAGTGACTTGGTAAAATTCTCAACAAGTTTTGTGCACCTAAGACATCCCAGAAGGAGTTCCTTGAAGGCATCAATAACCCTCCTCAAGACCCTCCAGCCCATCCTGCAAGAGGCGCGTGCCTATGTCAGATATGATGAGTTGTAGGGGCGCGCCAGCGACGTCTAATCTGGGACGCATTTGTTTGCGCTTCACGCCAGGCGCTCGGACGAGTGGACCGAATCCACAGGATAAGCTGTTCGGACTCGGCTCGGAGCGTCTCGACGCGTGGTCGGACTCGCCGCCCGCCACGATGACAAGAAGCTTTGTTTGAGTTCATGCTGCAAAGCTTTACCCAACATTATAGAAAAGTTATATTATAGATGTCTCCTATCCAGCCTCACCCCAGCCTCACTGCTTCGACCTCCTTGGCTTCCTCCACAGAAAACGGTGAGTGTGATCTTACAAGCTGTCTCCAACATAAGGTTCAGCGCATATACCTTCATGATGGTGCAGCACTGGTTGCTAGGATGATGACCTATGATGACGTCACTCTAGATGAAGAGACGAACAGATTTCTATCCTGCTTATACAATTTTTGGTCAAGGAACTTTGAATGCTGTTTGATTTCTGATTTTTGACGTCCTCTATCCTCTTCTATTCTCATCGAAAGAATCATCAGCATCATCAGAAACGCATTATCCTCTCACTTCCCTTAGTAGGGAAACTTATCTTACCCCTCAAAAAAAGAAAGTTACCGCATTCCAAGTTGAGTGAAGTTTGCAATAAATATCTTCTAAAATCGAGTCATTTTATTGAAAGTTTTGTGAGATCTGGGTTTAATTCACGTATATTTACATAGTGGAAAGTATATGATTTAGCTATACGTATACCTCTTGGAAAAGTCACGACTTATGGAATCCTTGCTCAGTTACTCACTTCTAACTCTTCTGGTGTCAAGAGAGGAGGTGCTCAAGCTGTGTTCGTGTCCAATTATCTGTCTTTCTATATTTTCGAAAGTGTGTTAACAATTCATTCTTATCTATGAATATCCCTTTTTGTTTCACAATCAGTGGGAATGCTCTTCGATCAAATCCTTTTGCTCCGTTTGTACCCTGTCATCGTGTGATCAATGCTGATCTTTACATAGGAGGGTAAGTAATAGATTAGAACTCGAAGGAAGATGAGCTTAGAAGTTGAACCTGACGCTTTCAATGACCTCTTTATAGTTTTTTCGGTGATTATGGAGTGCCTACAACTGGTTCGAGTTCAAGTTCAAGTAAAAAACGAGGAGTGAAACAAAAAAGTACCACAAATCATGTTCATCGTAAGATTGAACTGTTGAAATCTGAAGGCATTCAAGTTGGAGGTAATGGAATGATTTTAGGGATCACGACTGATGAGTTGTGGCGCGGTTGAAAGAACGAGGTCCCTGTGAAAAAGTTGATTGAAAGATGCAAGTCAAACATGTGTATTGGCGCGACTCCGAGGTTGATGACGCGTTCGCCAAAGTGATGATTTCGTTTTTGACCTGATGCTCGATCATGAGCCATATAACTAGAGAGTACTAGAGGCTGAGCTCAGGCCAACCTCGCTCGGTCACATGATTTAGCGGGATTCATCGACAAACTCCACAGAGAGGACCCTGTTTCTCCTATGGATGCGTCTGATTTAAAATCCGACATGTTTCTTCAATCTTTATGGGTCATGGACACACCGCATTGTGGTTTTATGATGGCTACAGTGGTGCAACGGATGCGTCTAGATAAGAGCTTTTGGATGAACCAACTTTCAGCTCTTTAGCACTACTGGCTCCTGATATATCCTGATGTACCAGCCAAAATCCAACGATCGGACTTTGACCTCGGAGGTCAAGAAGAATTTTGCGCTTTTGCGTTTTACGTCGCAGTGAGCCGAGTGCATCTTTTGCAGTGCTCAAGACCTTGAAGGAGTGACTGGTGTGTAGTGCAGAGCCCACAAACTCACAACCGGGTCACATCAGACGCATCCGTAGAGGAAAGGCGATCCGGCGAAAGCCTGGGTCCTCCACAGAGCTGAAGCACCAATGGATTGTACCTGTCTGATCTAAATTCGACCACTCATCAGTTACAAAGTTGACCACTCACATCGCACGGACGGTCACCTACAAAAGGAACTCTCGCACCAACATGTTCAGAACATAAATACCTTGACTTTCTCGTCTATTTCTCGGATCCATCATTCATTCAGGTCCAATATTCTTTCGCATCCAATACATCCCACTCTTTCACAATGTTGTCGATGTTGATCAAGTCCTGTCTGCTATTTACCGCTGCACTTGTCCAATCTCAATCATATCTTGATCAAAGCATCACATTATAGTAAGTGACCTTGATCATCCTTTTAGTCTGGAGTCCTTCATTGATTAGAAAACCTTCGAACCTAGTATCACCGAACCTGCTTGCGACTCTTACAAATGCGAAGTTCAAAAAAGTACTGGTGATAAACTGAAGATCAATTGGTTAAATGTTAGTGAAGGACGTTTTGTTGTCTGAATCAGTTGTTTCTTTCATCTTTAACACCAATCATAATGCTCGATTCTTTTTGCACAGCCACCATCAGGAAATGTGATGATTGTGTTAGAAGGTACAACCAATGAACCTCCTTTTACGATTGCTAAAAGCGTTCCAGGTACTACCAGTGGTTGTTATAAAGGTGATAATGGTAAACGTCCTTGCGGTCAATTTATCTATACCCTTTCGCAAAAAATCCGTTCTGGAAAATGTAAGAAAACTTCCTAATTTTTTCTATTCAGTTATATATTTGGATTTTGTTTGATCAGCCTATATTGATTGTATAATGAATGGATTTTTCTTTTCCAGATTCTGTGGCGGTACATTCTATCGACCATCCTGAAAGCGTTGGATATACTGATGTAATTCAAATCTCTAATTATCGAAAGATGAAGCGAACAGTTTTACCTATTTAACAAGAAGAAAGTTTTCTTTAGAGATAGTCTTTTTGAGCCATTTCGAATTCTTTCTCATTTGTTTTCATTCATTTATGTTGTTCGCTAGGCCTTTCATGATGACGAAATATTAGCGCTCTCCTTTACACCTGTCTTGAACAACCTACATAGCTTTGCCAGGATGATTCATTATCGCTCACTATGTATTTGACACTAAAAGGCCCGTTTGTGAACATGGAAGCGACAGAGAGATACACACACAGATTATGGAAAGACCTTCCACCACCGTCCAGGTAATGAGAAATTGACTCCATCCTCCCATTCCGATGACTATATAGTGATTTTATCAGAGGATGATTGATGTTCATAGAAAGTTTGAAGAAGATTCGGACGAAGGATTGAGTTCTCCGGTCACTCCACATTTTTGTGATTCCTGTGATCTTTCATTTGAAAATCTACGTACCTGGCGTATCGACTCCACCATACTATTCACATCAAGCTCATCGCTATATTACATGTCCCCCGAGGTATCCTGTGTTACATTGGAAAAGTAGTTCACTTAGATGCGTTTCAGGACATTCACATAACATTCCTCCACATGGAGAAGGATCAGAGATCAACAAAAATTTACATCTGACATAATTTATCTGGAAAGTTTGGTTTGAAGTTTGAACTTTTCATGGTATATGTTAGCGCTCGCCACTCCATTGCTCTGAACTCTTGATTGTTCTTGGCCGTGAAGTAAGGCTTTGGGGGTCTTCTGGTCATCGATTAGAATATCGTTAAATGTGAGATCTTGAGGTTGATCCGGATCGCATTCAATGAAGCTTAAAGCCAAAGACGGTTTATATGTAGCAGACAATACTCACAGTTTCCTGCCATTCTGCTGTGATAACCGTTCCGTGATGGCTGGGCACATGATCTGGAAAGCATCTTTCGACAGATTCTCCGGCGTTCACCAATTGTAGGTTGCACGAATAGTCTTAGATGATTGGATGTCCAGCGTTGTGGGTTCTCGGGTACCGATGAGCAATCAAAGTTTCACGATCATGAGTGAGTCTCGACAATTTTTGAGGCTTCTTGCTCAGCTTAACATCTCGTAGAGGAGATATAGCCTAGGTCCATCCCTTATATCACATCGGTACATCTTTGAAGCTGAAGTGTACAAATCTTTAGTACGTTGCCAAGCTCACGAAAGCATCATATATTCATTTCCGTTGATGAATTATATCCGGTGATATGTTTTGATGCTTGCGATTCCCTTACTCCAACACTATTTCTCGCCATCGACTCAAAGCTGGTACACTAGGAAAAGTATGATACGTAGCTCATCATGAGTCTTGCTAGTTTGTAGTGGATTCGCCGATATTGACCTTCAAATTGAGTCGATTCAGACCAAGCGGTTGTCCGCGTAAGAAAATTCATTTGTAGGTCGAGTTCCCGTGCATCATCCACATCCTCCGCTCTGTTCTCAAACCACATCAATTTGAGCGGTCTGGATGCTACTCTTTTGGATACGAATTCATCAACCTTTGCTACTCGGTAGCTTCAGCCCTTTAGGTTCGTTATCCTTCCGTTTTGATCAATTTTTTTCAGGTGTTTTTCACAGTTCGGTCCCGATTGATAGATCCTACTTACAGAAACATAGGGCAAAGAGACCACATACGACATCGCGGGCCATTGATTCTCATAGGGTGCATCGCGCGAGCTGACTTGGTGATTTGAGCTGCAATGCTGGTACGCTGTCACGATTCCATTTTCCAGGGAACGAGCTTAACTTGACTCAAATGAATCATTACAAGGGCTCTTCCCTCATTCCTTTTAGTATCATCCCTCTCACTCCATAGACCTTTGCTCGACCCTTCTACGTAGAAGTTGTAGATTTCTGTTACTCTCAAGTTTCACAAAGCGGACTTTTGCTTAGATTGATAATCGCGGCTTTGTAACTCAGTCTTCCAATTTAATCACGGCTTTTCGCTCACCCTCGAGAACATCACTCGACTTCCTCTCCATTCAAACCTGCTCAGGCTCTGCTACCCATGGATTTAACTGGAGCTCATTGCCCCGAGAGCTTCACTCCGGTAGAGGGCAGTAGCGCATCCTCGAAAAGAGAAGTTAAAGGTGCGCGAAGAGTCAGAAACGCTTGCTTGCAATGTCGCGAAAGAAAAATACGCTGTTCGCGGACTTACCCTTGTAAGTACTATTTTCAAGTCTGGCTACTTCGTTTTCTTCTTTGCATAATGTTTCTGTCAATGAACTGATGTATATGTCATATTCATATAACTCTAGGCAAAGGATGCGTCTCAAGGGGCGACGGAGAGGCCTGCGATTGGCAGGGTGGTTTCCCCAGGTAAATGTCCTTCATCGTGCTCTTCGCTCTAGATCTTGTGTCCAATATGATCTAACAAACTAGATTTCCATATAACATTTTGAATGTCTTCTTGTTCGAAACAGTGGTGACATTCCCGTTCAACAACAGCGTGTTGCAACACAGAGACGAGAATTTGATCAGATTTATGGCAGGATAATTGAAATCAAGAGTCTGATGACTAGCTTGATGCGACAAGATCCAAGCCTCAAGAATCGTATCGCAGAGTGGACTCAATATCATCCAGAGTTAAATGACATGTGGCAAGATTTATTGTATCCTAATCCTTTCTCGCAAGCTCAACAACATACGAGCTGTCCAATCGGATCAGAACTCTTGGAATGGGCTTTTCCTTCGCTTTATCCTCCTGATTCGGCAGCTAGCTTTGAGAGTTGCGCGAGTAGTGCCACCACTTCATCCACTTTTTACTCTCTAGGAAACGCGGGCTCTTCATCACCTCACTCACCTCGGACAGCTGGTTCTTTCCTCACCGAATCTGAAGCTACATCTCCTGTTCCTTTTCTGAAACCATGCAAAACGAGTGGTTACAAGTCTTGGCAGTATTTACGAGAAGCACCTTTCCCCTATCAACCTATTCGTCCAAGTGAAAAATTCTACAATGAACCTCGTTCGCAACACAACGCTCCTGCACATCACCCTTCACATGATTTCTCGCAATTCCAATTCTCACCTCAATTTTACTCACCAACTTATCTTCGCCCACCAAGATTTGAATTAGTCAAAGAGTCCTTCAAAGTTGGTGATGCAGGTATCGTGGATGGTCTTCAATCTATGGCCAATGTACATTCAGAACCCAGCACATCAAATCCATTCAGCACGACAATGCCCAACCAACGACAAAGTCTCGATGTCGCAGGATACTTCCAGGGAGACCCCAGCTTTTACGGAAGTCGACCGACACATAGAAGTCTTGAATTGACCTCAGCTCCTCAAGACAATACACTCACACCACGTAACGTGAATTGGCCAGCGCATGATAATCAAAGTTCAAATCCAGCTACCATGGGAATGGAGCTTGATATTGGTAAGTTATCCTTTGGTCAAGATTGTGGTACAGGTGCTGAAAATTTTCGAATCCGTGAGTAACTATAATCGTGAATCAGACATTCATACCACTCGTAAATAATTTCTAAACCTCTTTTGATGTTTTCTTGATGTGGTATTTTGCTTATTTTAGATCAAACCCAACCACAAGCGTATTGCCTAGAACCTCCATTACAATGGAATCAAACTCGATGATCATGTAATGAATATATTTCAATTTGGATATTAATAATCATCTTTGTGATCCTGTGTGGAACTGTTTGAATATAGTTTTTTTACGCTACCATATCAAATTATAGATCAAAACTTATATGTAACATGATTCATTTATTCTTCTCTTTGATGTTTTTTTCTTCATTCGGTTTCATCTATCATGGATCTGGAACATTACATGATAAATATCTCTCTTTCTTATCATTTTGGGACTAAGTTTTTTTTTCTTTTTTTTGAGTTCATGGACCTTAAATCTTTGTCATCTTTTTCCTAAATTTTGTTGAAACATTTAAGGAGATCGGCAAGCTTGTAATGCTTATTTATTTATGTGGCCTGTTGTACCTTTATTCTTATTTTTTTCAATAACAAACAATTAGTGATCTTTTTGAAATCTTAGTGTAAGCAATAGTTGGTATGTTCATCATTCTGAGAGCTTATAGACCAAAGATGCGTGAGGTATTGGTACCCTTACTTGTCATAGGCTCGCATTTAATGATAATCCTTTATTCTGAAATAAAAACCTGTGAGTAACGGGGGACAATCCATAAGTCTCTGAACTGGTCGTGAAGAATGTTTCTTCACGTAGGATGTGTCCTTTTCAAGTATTGCAATTCTGTATATGAATATGTACCCAATTGCCTCTATTCCTACGATTCCTACAATTCGTATAATTTTGTGCTGCTCAGTTCAGGTGAGTAAAAACCCTATGGGTATGGTCGATATAAGCCTTGAGAGGTTTGAGTGTATAACAATTTTTCCCACACAACCAACTGAATCATTTTTCTTCGTGTCTCATCCCCTCTTCCAATGAGCCGGTATGCTACTCGTAAGTTCGAGTGAGAATCTCTTGGTAAGGAAGCCTACCACGACCAAGTTCATAACAACTTTCATCACGCTGGTATGATTGTAGAGGTCATGGTACTAGCTTAATCAACAGTGTTCAATGTCCTAGAAACATCACGTCTCGCACGGCCACAAAAATGACTTTAAAGTGTCATGAAAAGTTCAGCTTGAAGACCTTACTACTCCTGCAAAAAAGTTCAGGGCCGTAACAATTGGAAATGGTACTTTTTCAATATCTCGATGTCTACGGGTAATTGTCCATATCACATCCATGCAGTTGCACACTGGAAACCTGTTTATTGAAATACCATTGGAGTTATCCAAAATTTCTCAGGGAATTTATCATCAGTCATTCATGATTAACTGAACCTCGAAAATCTGGTCGAACAGAGCAGATGTCTTTTAGACGTTCTCGCGGTGAGGTCAACTTTTGGATTCCATTGCAAAAAACTTGAGGACTGATTTGAATGAACCAAACTAGCTCGTGGAAGTTGAATTTACAGCCTTGGATGAATGTCAATTTTCATCTACATATATTCTTACATAATGAGTCAGTTTGATACGTTTTTCTCCATATCAACTTTAAATACAAGAGTGAGTCAGTCCTCTAAACTTTGGTTTCTTTTTGGGTGTCGTCTCTGTTCTTTCCCGAATCAAGTTCTTGTCGAACAGCTTTGAAGGCTTTCGTTGGCTTGTAATCGTTATCAAACAACAGTGCGTTTCCGTATCCTGATCACCCAATGGGAGATATAAACAAAGTAGCATATCAAATGAAGTCAGTTATTGTGGTACTTGTGTCGACATTAAATCGAAAGCGTTTTGATAGAACCAATACTGGTTCTCTCCCTCCGAAAAGAAACTTACCGGAGAATTCTTGTGGGATCCATGAATCCGGGTAGGCAACACCCCATACAATTATCCCTGGACACGATTTGAGCGCTTTGCAGATTTTGACTACTTTGACATAGTCTTCCACCTGTTGTTTCATATCTGCCTCTGAGGGTGGTACCTTCATTCTGATATCGAGTTCACTAATAGTTGTTTCCAAACCTTTAAACCAAAGGATGAGATGTCCGGTAAAAAAATAATAGATATCACGTTGAAGGGCGATCAGCAAAGGCTAAAAGAGTACGGAAGGGTAGCTCTGTGCTTACCCAAGTCGCCAAATCTCTTGAGATTTTGTTGCATGTCTGTCAAATCGTGTAGTTTTAATGGTCAACTCACTTCAAGACAGTTTTCAACATAAGCCTTGGTTTTCTGCTTACCATTAGGAACCTGTCCGACAATGAAATGAGCTTGGAATCCGACCCCATCAAGTAATTTCTTACTCTTTAATTTCTTTGCCAAGTTGTATAAAGCATCGGACTTCTTATTTTTACCTTCAACACTGAAATCATTTACTGTTCAGGTAGATTATAAAGTTAGGATTATCTCATCGTGGGTATCTTCACTAAACACGAATGTGACCTACTATATAGCTTGACCTTGGGATTAGCTTTTCGAGCAAATTGGAAAGCTAACTCGATGTAGTCTTCTCCTAGGGCTTTGTACCACAGGCTGTCTTTTCGGAACTCTCCAGATTCCCCAGAGTCCTCAAATACTTCGTTACATACGTCCAGGGTAACTATCTTGTCACCATAGCGCTCCATAAACTTCTTGGTATGGGTTTCAAGAGCCTCCGTCAAAGCCTTCTTGTCTAGACTTTTCAGATAATCTGGTGCTTGCCTATGCCTGTTAATTTGGGAGGTGAGAGGAAGTCGAAGGATGCGCCACAGGTG
>NW_006768806.1:379806-380522 GCF_000204055.1 Melampsora larici-populina 98AG31
GTGAGTCAAGAAAGCATTTGGCTGTCAGGTAACGTTCAGTCTCCATTCGTGTAGTTTGAAAGTGAAAAATAGAAAACCTGCATATCTGTTCATCATGCATGTTGTTCGTGCTTTCCATCTTCTCCTACATCTTATCTCGACTTGAGCTCTAACTTTGGAACTGGCCACTCAGTCCTGCACAACATGGGATAAGGAACAGGACAGTCGTAAGTATGCAAAAGCTGCATAGATTTGCTGAATGGCTAATCCTCAGCTTCATACCACTGCCATGTTGTGCTTCAATCATGAAAGTTTCTGGCTTCCGAAAGCAATGATAGTAAACCATACATATCATTACCCTTACCTCTCTTATTTCTCTTATTTCTAGGCATGAAATATGATTAGATGCTCATACGTCGTTCAAGGATCATGTGCAGGATGATGTGCATCGGAAGCTTTCTGACAACCTCGCTCAGATCAGTGGTAGTTTTCCTGACGTGGTAGATACAGTCATGCGAGTCTGTGAAGAGGCACACTGGTGTTTGAAGAGTGAGTTTGTTGCCATTTGACATTTTCTTTTGTAGCATACATACAGCTTTTTGGTCCAAAACACGCATATAAAGATAGTTTTGACCAATCGATTAGTTTGAGTTTCATAACCTCCTCAACTTCATCCTCAACTTATTCAACTCAAACCAATATTCCCTTTCAAGTAGAAGTGGTTTACGTAAATTACT
>NW_006768806.1:385766-387530 GCF_000204055.1 Melampsora larici-populina 98AG31
AAGAACGTTCCTCCCCGGTGCTCAATCTACGACTGCACGAGTGCTTCGCGACGCGTCGGTCTGTTGTGTCCGTTCAAATAAAGCGAGGTACTTTTTTTCCTCGGCGAAATCAGCAAATTTAGTATTATTTGTCTTAACTCCCATCTGACTACTGAGATCCAGGACTGATTCCATACTAATCTTGCTTCCTTCTTCCCTCAGGATCAAGTTATCGTCGACCCATCGAAATATCTTCGGGATGCCTAACGCCTTGACCATAATCTCCTTCCACACATCGGCCGCTCTCCCAAACGTGCCACATCCAGCTACGCCGCCGAAGCCAACCCGTGTGTCCACCCAGAGCAAACCTTTGAAGTCCAGAATAAGTAAGAAACGCCACTGGGAAGGGTGTGTAGGAATCTGCCTATACGCCTTTTCCCAGTCAAAGATAGCTAACTCCCACTTCACATTGCTATTTTTCAGGAAATTCGCCAGCTCGTGAAAGTCGTCCCATGTCGTTTCGAATTCGTGCTTATCCACGAACGAATTCACCGATGGGATTGAGTCGTCCATCTTTGGGTGTGACAGGTTATTTGTCATTCAGTGGCTTCCATCATTGTTCACTACACTCCCCATTGGATTCGACCTAAAGAATCCGTACTTTTCTCTGACTTCTCGGTGAGTGAAGGGCCCGAAGAGCTTCTTTTCTAATTTCTCCTTCTTCATGTTCCTTTCTATCTTGTCACGAACTAAGTTTGCTGACTCTTGGTTTTCAGGCGTATACCACGGCCAGTCTAAAATTGAGTGATCCGGTATCCCCTGGTGGAATCCGGTTTCAAGGCTCTCAAGGACGTCCTTCCATTCTCCCATCAGGTCAAACTCGGTCATTAACGCTCGCCAAATCGGTATGTTAAGCTCACAGACCACTTTGTTTGGCCACCTGGGGTCATTGTCAACTCTCCTCATCAGTTCATCGTTTGCTCGCAAGACTTTCACGGCTTTCTTACTTCGCGGATAAACGGGAGGGAGGGAAAAGGCATTGGGGCAAGTAACACTGTTGCGTACAGGATCTCGTCAGTTCTAGACTCAAAAACCCCGACAACTTCAAATTTCATCTTTGGGGCATCTCTCTGGATTACAATTTGGTACGTAGACCTATCCTTCCCCTTTGTTTCAGATTTACTCACTTCTTGTTTTGCCTGTCTCCGTATCCGTTGTCTCTCCCTTTCCTACCCCCATTCCCTGCACCATTATTCCAACCACTACCAGCTGCACCCCCCATCCCAACTCCATTACTCGTTCCTGCATTGTCCCATTCCTTACGCTTGTTGAAATTCTTGATGAAGTTCTTACCTCTGTACGTATTGCCACCGGGGTTGCTGTTGGTCGACATCGCTGCTGGGCCGGTCGGTATTGACGGGGCGTATGTCGTCTGGGTGACTGGTGTTTGCTGTGTTGCCGGTAAGTGGGGTTCGTGCCTCGATTGAGCCCACAGCGTAGATCGAACTGACTGCGTGTTCCTGGTAATCTCTACCTTCTCCGACTTGTCTTCTCTCGTGTCGCCTCTAGCTGCGTCATCCCACGTCAATTTCCTGCCTTCCCAGCTCACCCCGTCGACTGGGTCTATCATCGCCTTCACTGCCCCAAAGGCGTACGGGTTATCAGTGTAAGCGTCTTCACCTCTCCTTGACGTCTCTCTTTCAGCTCTTTTCTCCAACTTCTTGTCTCTAATTCCGATATCCGGCATCTTTCCTTCAGGTCCGACCTTGAATGTCATGTACGCCT